>NC_142739.1:4402500-4560000 GCF_051943395.1 Hippocampus bargibanti
ATGTTTTGTTTTGTGGAGGTGATCACTTTCAAAAGTTTTAGAACAAGTGGGGTCAATGTGTGTTTGCATGCAACGTGAGTTCTCTTGGCCCCCGCGATTCACATGCACATTCAAATCCACTGTTTGCACATGAAGTGGCGACAAGATGAAGAGCCTGTCACTGTTCACAATTTGTCGGATGCAAGCAGGCTGGGCAGCCAAGGTCAACAGCATCCATGTTTTAATTGTTTAAGGATCTTGACACTGAGCTGCAGGACCTGCTCAGCTGGGCTACACAAAGGTTAAGTCAGCAAGCTTTTTGAAAGCACTCCTAAGCACCCAAGGCCCCAGCCCCCCAATTCTAACACACACATCCCCCAAAACTCCCGGGGTGGCGCAAATGTCCACGAGGCCCAAGGGGCAGTGAAAGGGGGGGTGAAAACAAGAAAGCCTGTTTAGTACTCAAATAAGGAGAGTAAAGAACATTCCATTGCCGCTTCCAGACTTGAAGACAATGGAAGACACTATTAGTGTGCACGAGAATAGGCTACACTATTTACGTGTGTGTCATTTTCCAACCGCAGATACACCTCAATGGAGCATAAGAATATTCATCGACAATCTAGTAAAATATATAATTTTTTGCAACAGCATTATTTTCATGACACGTGACATTGACTTGGTCTAGAATATATGCAATTAAAAATACTCAAGGGTAAATTAATGCAACTTTACATTAACTTTATATATCTTAAGCATTGCAGACTTCCAACGGCCCACATTGCATATTCAAAGGAAGGGATGCGTTTGTCAATAAACTACTTCAATCATACATATACATCATACTCAAGAGAGGCACAGCAGTTTGACCACAACCACCAAACACACAGACACACTATCACGCGCATGTCAAAAAAAGTAGCTTCAGAATGACCGTGCCACACATTTGTACTCAAAAAGCTTGCAAATTGAGTGATTGAAGGGCTGAAACACGTTAAAATTGTGAGAATTTACATATATATACCATAGTTGTAATATGCGAGTTTGATTATAAATTGGAAACTAGAATTGAAATAATTTTCAGTGGGCTCGTGTTTTAGCTTTATTTGATAAATTAATATTGAGGTTGATATATAATGAAACAAATCAGTATACTCACTTCATCTTAATCTGCATTAAATCATGTTTGCAATACATCTTCTAGCGTTTATGTTTCAACACATTTTGATATAACCACGGTTACAATTTAAAAGTCAATGTTCTATATCGTGTGTAGGCATTTTTTACTGTTCTTTTTAAACATGTCAATTTTCCCCTGATGTCAGCTTGAATGCCGACATGGTGAGAGATAAGGCAACAAATCAAGTGTGGCAAATGTGTGAGAGGGGGAAAACAAAAAAAAAACATTTACATGACAAAACAAGGCTTCAACCTGCACCGGAATTAGCGTTTTTTGTGCTGTCCTTGTGAAGACAGAGAAGCGCAAAGGGACAACACACTCGCTCATATAACACAGTAGCTGCGACATTTTAGAGTTATTATCAAACCTTGATTTCGTTACAATTTTTACTTTCACAATAAACTTTATTGACATTTGTCATGAATGTATGCGAATTTGTTATTTCAGAAACATTTCAAATTGTTCACTCCAATAATTTTACAACGCGAACATTACCATCGTTTGGTGAAACCACATACATTTGTTTTTAATAATATTGCGTTTGCAAAAGGCCTTCATAAGGCCTGTTGAAATGCAACCTGTAATATTTACTCGTATTACATCGTATCATAATTTGCAAGTGAATAAAATACGGAGTTCTATCAGCCTGTGAAGAGAAACTTAAACATATCCAAATTATTTTTTTCTGGAATGGTTTCAACAAAGGCATTAATTAAAAATATTTATTTTGAAAGAAGGTTAGAAAGGGGGAAGTGAACATACACACAAACACACACACACTTTTGGACAAGGGAGGTACAATTCGGACTCACCATGATGAGAAATGATCCCGCTAATAGGCGCATCCTCTTCTGACTTGAGGTGCTGCGGCTTGGCTTGCTTTCGCCGGGACATGCTGGGACTGGTTCTGTTTGCGGTGTTGGCACTGGTGTCCGTACCGGCGTTGGTTTATCCGCTGCGTCTGCTGTGAGAGTCCGGGGCGGTACGTGTGCGCGCGGCTCAGCCACATCAGCGCGGTGCGCACCCGTCGACTTGCCAAAGTTCTTCCCCCGAAAAAAATAAATGAATAAAAAAGGGGGGGAAAGACAGTCTGCAGGGAAAGTGCGGAGATGAACTCTGGAATTAGCCGATCTTGCCGTCGCGGCTGTTTGTTAAGTTGTGCGTGTTGGGATAATAATTATAATAGTGAATAATGTTTCGAGTGACGGCACCGTGTGAAGGTGGAGAGGATTGGCTTGTGTCCAGCGGACGCACATTGGATATGCTAATGAGGAAGCGACTGAGCAATTAGCCGCCTCACTCTCGGACTTTATCCGTCTCTTTTCTCTTTACCTCCTCCTCAAAAGCACAACACAGCGCACAAATCGCATGTTATGCCCAACACTTTGCGAAGGAAGGGGCGGGGGGCGGGCGATGGTGGTGGTGGGGGGGGGGGGTGCATAGGCTGCTCTTCCTCCTTTTCCCTGCTCGAAGCGCACGGACTCAGTGCTCTTTCAAGATGTTTTCTTCCTCTTCATCACGTTCACCTCTTTGGTTCACTTTTATTTTGGGCGACGTCTCATAGTTTTTTCCCTCTGTGCAAGTTGTATGTTTTTGAGCGCAATTACAACTTCGACTTTCAAGCAAATTCAGGTTGGGACACAAGCTCATCAGCGAATAAAGTTATTGACAAGAGCGACACAGCTGTTACCAGAGATCTCCAAAGTTACCGATTAAAAAAACAAAAAAAGAAGGTCCCACGAAGTTCCTTCCAGACTGACCAAAACGATTTCGTCCCAGAAAAAAATGCAAATATAAAAGCAAACAGTTCGACCTGCATGCTTTCGAAGAAAGCGCACCCTCGTTCTTCTCCCTTCCAAGTGTTTTACTCCCTTCGTTCGCTTCTCCCAAAAAATAGTCTCATGAATTTACCGGACGTCAATTTTGCCTGCTCCAAGTGAAAGCCGTGGGGAAGAATTCCGCGTCGGGGCCCGTCTAAAAGTTGTCTCGGAGCGGCCCACCGGTCTTGCGGAGGGTCGCGCGGGCGGGCTCCGCGTGAGTGTGGACGAGCGGCGAGAGTGAGCGTTTAACCCCCACCGAGGCAGCAGGCTCAGCCCATTGCTTGCCGCTACCGCTAGGATGTACCACCACGTTGCTATTGAATGGGCCGTCCTCACCCTACCGTTTCAAAACCCACCTTTGATTTGACCTCCCACCCCCTGAAGCCCCGACACATTCTACCAGTCGACGCCTGTCAGGCTATGAAATGAATCGGAGATAGACTATTATTTTTCATCACGCGTTGAAATGGCTGATTCGTGTCCAAGATCATGCACATGTGTTTTGGCTTGGACTCGTTTGTTGTGAATTCCATGAACGGCAACACATTATTTTATCATTGTGTCATGTTTCCATTCTTTTTGATTTCTTGCAAAACCATACAAAAATATACATTGGAAAAAATAAATGTAAGTGACAGTACATACAGTATGATGAATCAAAAAGGAATACAAATGTTGATATCATGTGTTTTTGGTGAGTTTCATTGAAGGTAGTGGGTGATGGGGGCTCAGCTACACCCATCTTGTTTGTTTGACTTCCCCTTTCTCCACCTCATACAAGAGACAAATCTGCTGGCAATAAGGTCATCCAGAGCTAACTTTTCTTTCCACTCATTCGATCATCCCTGTACAAGTTACGTCCAAAAGCCCGTTATTATCTGTTATTAATAGATGCAGCCCCTGGAAGACAAAATCAGCTATTGATAATTGCAAAGAGTCCACGGCGGATACTGTATCGATCGGCTTGTCCTCCTCTCCCCTGCTACCAAGAGATAAGGAGACACACTCTTTAGAGCAATATAATTTCTTTTGACCTATCTGCTTGCTACAGACTTATGATGAATAGCCGGAGTGGCTGAAGTCCTTTATCACCAAAGTTACCCCCTTGATATACTATTGATTCTTTATAACTAGCTCGGCACACAAAAATCAAACTGTCCACTTGGCCATCATCATCATCAATATCATCACAAAGGCGGGAGGCATGAGGATCCCTTTCTTTCTTTTTTTTCCTCTTCCTAAGTCTGACTTTTACAGTCTTCTCAGTGGGCCTAATCACGAGTCTGCTGATGATGAAATGAGAGAGGAAACGTGTAACGTTGCCATTCAAGACGAGGTGCCATTTAATCTCAGGGTGGGCCACACGCACGTGTACCAGCAGAGAAGGAGCAGGGGAGGAGGCCGGGGTAGATGCGTTGGGGATTGGTATGCGCATGGTTTGGAAGAGAATGTTTGAGTACATGTTCTCAAGCTGTGCGGCATTGTACCTTTTATTCAGGTTAATCACACATATGAAAGACGAAAAAGGGAACATTGACACTTTTTTGGCATCAGACAGCATTCCTAACCTTTAAGCAGGCTGCAACATCATATCGGAGCCTCATCAAGGTGGCTGCACTCCAGTGAGGTGGGGGGTAGAAAATAGGATGTCAGGGTGGAAGGCGAGAGAGGGAGAAGTGGATATTACCCAAAGAAACATTTTAGCCATTTTCACTCTCTTTGGAAGTGTAGAGCAAGGTAAAACGCTCTGCTTTGGTTGTGAGGGGCTCTTCTCTACACCTCAAAAATGCAGCGGCTCACTTCTCCTGAATAGCCTCTTCTCTCTTCGACGCAGTGATTTGCATCAGCTTGTCTCCCCTCCACTGAGGATACAGAGCGAGGCGCCAGGACTGGTCCGTGACGAAGACCCCAAAAGGTAAATGATAGATTGTCTTCTTTGATTTATTTATTATTTTTTAAGACCCATGTCAGAGATTGGTGAGACAGTGAACATGATAGTTTGAAGGCTACATTCGCGCATACAAGACATGTGGGTGCATCTGGGGCTTCGTCACATGCATGTACGGGCACAATCACACACACACACGCACACGCACACACACACACACACACACACACACACACACACACACACACACACACACACACACACGCACACGCACACCCACATACATATATAAAACACTTTTCATGACTGTGGCCAGCCAAATAAGCGAAGTCAACCTGCACCAATCAGAGAACAGAATTTGCAATGTTTCGGTGGCTGTAATTGATGATTTTGTAATGTTATAGATTAATTATTATTATTTTTATTTTATGTTATTTTACTTCTTTACAGCCGTGCATTCTAATAAAGCTGTTTTTTTGGGAGGAAATGGATGTTCTTCTTTATATGACCCATCCTTTGAAATTGTGTGCTTTTTATTTGACACACATGCAACCATAATGCCTGAGGAAAAACAACCAATTAGAGATAGAAGGTGTGCCTTATTAGATGTCAGTCATTTGTCACACACCTGTTTGCACATTGATGTCCAGTCCCACATTGCTCCCTCCAGAGAAAGCACCTTATTCATAATAGTATGTGATTATAACATTAACATTATCTATTTGAAATTTGCTGTTTTGCGAGGCTGTGGAAGGGTACCCACTTGGGCGCGATTGACACTTGTAAGTCATGTCTTCTACCTCTGGTTGGTTGTTTTACCTCAAATGCAATGGTTCTATGAAATTAGAGGAACACATTGTGGCATGATCCAGCTACTTTTCTACTACTTTCAACTACTTTTTCTTTAACAACACATATTAACTGCTGTGTCGTATTGTTGGAACAGACATGGCACAACAGGACAAAAATGATCAATCATTATGAACTCTACCTGTCAAATAAATCAAAATTCTTGAGCTTGACGTTAATGTTCCTCGATGATGAAATAATGCTACAATGTTGTCCTCATATTTGAAGTAACTTAAATAATTGAATACGTTGAAATGAATTAAATTCCAATGAATGCATTGAGCAGTAGAAAAAGTAGGGCAGAAAAGGTATGGTTTGAAAATACTGGAGAGAAAAAAGGGAAGTAAACTGAAGAAGTTTTAGTTTTATTGCGAGTGTCTCCTCTGTGAACAGTGGATTTTGGACACGTTTACTATTGCATTGGAAATAAAAAGTGATGAATGGTTGCCAACTTGACCTGACTATTATTAGTCATTATTTATATTTGACCTGACTGTTCCAATCTGTGCTAATTGAAATGAATTGAATCAACTTATTTCTTCTCCGACTGTTATCAAATTAGAAGCTGAATTGGAATTGGACATCAAGTTGGCACTTCAGAGGCAATGACAAATACTCATTGTTGCCAATAAAGGACCAAGTGTCAAATTTAGTGTGAAATGTGATGCACTAAATGCTGGCTGACACAGCGACAAGCCTGCTACTTAGCAAGAAGTTGATCATTCGGACCGTTTCAAATTTTGTAATGATCTCTAAATAAGCTGTCAGTATCAAGCATGTGAGTTCAAACCATTGGTTGAGTGCCAACTCACAGTCTATACGTCTGTGTAAGCTCTCAGTCGTACAGGAGTGGTCCATCGATGAGAAGGTTTCTTCAGCCGTCATCTGTACAAAAGTGAAGGTTTCGGACGTTTCGCCTCCTATCCAAGAGGCTTCGTCAGCGAACTAAAGTCTGCCTGGTCGTATCGGCCCCATTTATATATCCCTAATGTCCAGACATTGGGGCGCCGGACACAGCTAAACTTCAGCTGGCTGAGAAAAAAACCCCACTGGTAACGACCCTCATCAGCATTATTTCCTCACCCCACCAGACCGGTTTAATGAAGTCTAAAAGTACATTTTGTCATGCAGATGTGTTAATTACCTAAAATATGCAGATGTGTTCTTACCACGGGGATGAATGTTTATTTCATCCAAATTCTTGCCCTTAAACTGGGACAAACCTCGGGTTTCCAGAGCGATGAGTACCTTGCTAATTTTTACCCTCCGGAAGCCGATAAAAATTGACGGTGCACTCTGATATCAAGGCCGAGGAAGTCCGCCAGCTCGTCGATTTCATTGTCTTTTAAATTGAGAACTTTGGACATTGTGGCCATGTGCTTTCTCAATTTTGTGGAAGACAATGGTTCCAGATTTTTTGTCCCTCAGTTTAGAGCTATCTGACGAATTACATCAGATCCTCTGAAGTGACTGGGGGCTTGTAGTCTTGCAAAAAAAAAAAAAGTGTTTTCATCTAGTATCACACATTCATGACGAGTATTGGCAAGTAACGTCATGGATGTCTGCACTTCAGGTGTCAGGAGAATGGGAACCGTTCGCCCTCGTTTACTTTGTATTTAAATTCTTTGGAAGTGCCCACAGTTTTCCTCTCAAGGTCAGACAAAGCAAGCTCCACATCCGGATGTGTCGATGATGTATCTCTCAAAGTAAACGCAGTAAGTGGCATCTTAGAAACTTCCCCTTCTCTTCTGCGGTTGAAAAGGATAATTTCGCAAAGTGTAACTTTTGCAAGTTATCCCTATTGTTTCCTACTTGTGTCTTCTTTGAATTTTGTTTGGTACATCTGTCTTTGGACCTCAAGATACTCGTGCATCTGTTTCACATCTTCGGTAAAAGGCAGAAGTTGAGGAACACTCCATTTTGCCTCACGCAGGTTTCTGAGGACCTTTGAGGACACGCATTCCCTCCATCTGGTGCAACAGATTTGTTAGAACACCCGTGCATTACTAATGGCATCGTCATCACCTGAGATTAATCCTTCACATTCAATAATATTTGCAATTTTCCTGAGGTTTCCATGTTTCTTCCCCTGTCGAAGCAGTCGTCCTGTCTCACGCATCTTCTGTCTGATGTAGTCATGTTTTGAGACATCATGCCCATGGTTATTGAAGAGGTGTTCCCCAAATGTCATAATCACCTGTTCGCTACGCACTGTCATGATCTGGTTGGCGACCAACGGGGGGGCGCTGTCGGCCCCGCCTGCACCTGCACAGGTGCTGGTCGTCCCGATCAGATTGGCGACCAGCGGGTAGCGACGTCAGCCCTGCCGGCAAACTCGCAGGTGCTGGTCGTTATAATCAATGACACTTAAAAGGACACCTGGCACGATCATCCGGTGCCGATTCATTGTTTGTTTGCTGCTTGGTTGCAGCATGCATTGTGTACGTGTTTGTTTAACCTTGGCGGACTTTTACACTTGGTTTTCTGTTGCTACTTTGTATTTTTTCCATTCAGATCATTTTGATGTTTTACATTTTGTTCCTGCTGACTTTATTTTAATACAATTTGTCAAACAACCTCCTGCTCCCTCCTGCCTGCTTTTTGGGATCCGAACCCGCCATCACCACCTCGCAAAACGTGACACGCACAGCATTTGTGATTGCATCTTGATGCAATCAGCAAGCACCATTTCCCAAAACTGTTCATTTACACCATCTGGAACTGGCTGAGCATATTCACACAAGGCCTGAACCCTAGTCTTTCCTGGTTTCAAATTTTGCACATGCATTTTTAAGTGACACCTCCGCATGTGCCTCCACATTGCTCTCCTCATAAAGTAGCCCTGATAATTCACACAATGCATGTAATCTTTGGCTTCCACGGTTTTTTTGGATTGCTGACGAGGTATCAACATTCCTTGACCTTCACGAAGAACGTCATTGTTATGGGCTTTATTTCTGAGAAGATACAGTCGGATTCTTCTCCCTTTGGAGCCAGTTGGAAACTGAAGCACATTTGCCACTTCATGGAGTATCTTTGTGTTCTGTTATCAAATGGCATGCAATTTTTCTGTAAGGCGTGGAGCAAAACGCACAGAAGTGAGATTTGTTGAAGAGCCTGCCGCCATTTGTTTTCCTTTTAAAAGTCATGACCTTCATATCAGAACCACTGGATGAAGCTGTTTGGTGGTGTTCTGAGTCAGATGAGTCGGCACAAGTCACGTGTCTTTGTGTCTGTGGCTTAGAGGAATTGGCTAGGTGTAAACATTTTGATTCATGAGGTTTATCCGTGTCCAGGGTAGAAGAAGGTGCCACATGTCTTTTTTTTATGTGAAGTTACATGTACTTTCCGTGGGTTGGTCGAAGGCAGTTTCCGTCTTTTTGTCCTCTTGTTCTTCTGCTGCTCTGTTTCTTCTACTGAGCTGTCACTTGTTTATTCTCCAGGTTTTGGGAACATATTCATCATCAGTATTGTCAGAACTCGACAGAGAATCGTCCATGGTTTGTTCAATCATTTTCATGTTAAGATGAAAGAGGGATGGATATTACTAACCGTAAAATCCTGTACATAATTTGTGCCCCCCACTCTTGTGTATATGTATGTATATGTATATGTATATGTATATGTATATGTATATGTATATGTATATGTATATGTATATGTATATGTATATGTATATGTATATGTGTGTGTGTGTTTATATATGTATGTGTGTATGGGGCGGCTGGTTCTGCAAACGGGAGCTGCTCGCTGTCGTATTGGCTCTTCAGGAATGGAGGCACTGGCTCAAAGGGGCGAAAGAGCCGTTCAGTGTTCACCGAGCATAAAAACTTGGCTGTCATCCGGGCTGCCAAGAGGCTGAACGCACGCCAGGCACGGTGGGCGCTCTTCTTAACCCGCTTCCCTTTCAATCTCACTCACTGTCCAGGGACCAAAAACACCAAGCTCGAGGCTCTCTCACGGATCCACGAGCCAGGAGGCCAGGAAGACCTCGTGGAGCCCATCCTGCCTGGCCGCCAGATCGTGGGGGCACTCCAGTGGGAAGTAGAACAGAGGGTCCTGGAGACATTAAGAGGTACCTCGGCTCCCGATAACTGTCCCACAGGCAAACTGTTCGTTCCCCAGTCACTGCCCTCAGAAGTGCTGCTGTGGGGGCACACCTCCAAGGTGGCTTGTCACCCCGGGGTGAACCGCACCGAGCACCTCGTCTCTCAGCGATTGTGGTGGCCGCGGCTCCGCGACGACGTAGCAGACTTCATTAAGGCCTGCCCGTCGTGCGCCTGTGGCAAAGCTTCCCATCAGCCCCCGACAGGACTGCGCCGCCCCCTACCGGTTCCACCGTGCCCTTGATCCTACATATCATTGGACTTCATCACCGGCCTCCCCCCATCCCGTGGTAAGACGTCATCCTCACAATAGGTGACCGATTTTCCAAATCGGCCCACTTTGTGCCGTTGACCAAGTTGCCGTCCGCTATCGAGACGGCAATACTTTTGGCCAACCACGTCGTCCTCTCCACGGGATACCCATGGATATCGTGTCGGACCGAGGGCCCCAGTTCGTGTCCCGGGTCTGGAAGCTTTTCTGCAGGTCCATGGGTGCGTCGGCCAGCCTGTCTTCCGGTTACCAGCCACAGTCCAACGGCCAGACTGAGAGGAAGAACCAGGACCTGGAGACGGCCCTGCACTGCATTTGCCTCCATCGTCCTTCGGCCTAGTCCATCCATCTCCCGTGGGTGGAATATGCCCACAACACTCTGGTCTCCTCAGCCATAGGTCTGTCACCATTCATGTCGGCCTATGGCTACCCGCCGCCGCTCTTTCCCACACAGGAAGGGAAGGTGGAGGTCCCGTCGATTCAACACCATCTTCGGCGGGCCCATCGCGTATGGAGGGAGACCAAGGCAGCCTTGTCGCGCACGGCGACCCGGAACCAGAAGATTGTGGATTGCCATCGTCGTCCCGCGCCGGCTTACCAGGTGGGCCAGAAGGTCTGGCTGTCCACTAGGGACCTATGGCTGGACGGGACTACTCCCAAACTGGGGCCGCGATTCGCGGGCCCCTTCGCCGTGGAGGCCATCATCAACCCGGTCGCGGTCCGACTACAGCTGCCCGCCTCCATGAAAGTCCACCCGGTTTTCCATGTATCACTCATCAAATCGGTGGAATCCAGCCCCTTGGCCTCCCCTCCTGCCCAACCTCCCCCCCCATAGATGGTGGACGGAGGACCGGTCTACACAGTGCAGGAGATCCTGGATTCGCGGCACAGGGGCAAAGGCATCCAGTACCTGGTCGACTGGGAGGGCTACGGACCGGAGGATCGTCAATGGGTCCACCGAGCCTGGATCCTGGACCCGTCGCTCCTGAGGACATTCCATGAGGCTTACCGGTCCAAACCGGGTGGGCCGGCAGGAGGCGTCCGTTGAGGGGGAGGATACTGTCATGAGTGAGTTGACAGCGGGGCGGGGCCTCCGCTCCTGATGTCCACCAGGTGCTGTCAATTCCCTCATCACCGACTGTTGGACATTTAAACCCGACGCTGGCACTTACCCAGCGTCGGAAGATATGTTGTCTCGCGCCTGGCCCGTACCTTGAACTTTAATTCAGTAGGTGAGTTGCTTCGGCCGAGAATTGTCTAGCCACGATCGTGTCTGTTTGTATGCACCGCATCGTATGCTGTTTTGCACCCTCGTGTGCCTTTTATTTTGTTAGTTCGTGTGGTTGGGTGGATTGCCGCCGCCCGCCCACTAGCCTTGCTGTTTTTGTCACTTCTGTTTTGCAAACCTTTTACCGGGTCCGTGTCATCTTGGACCCGCGCTTTCTGTTAATAAATCTTCTGCCTGCATCAACGCCTCTGTCACCTGCTTGGCAATCCACTACCACTCCCTACGTTCCCATTCGTCAGCTGCCACTGTCGTTGTCGGAACGTGACATTTATTTGCGACACACTTTTGCAAATTGCCATAGAACTGTTGAAACATTGAAATAAACAATTTCAAAAGATCTCTCTGGTGCAAATTTTGAACTTCAACATGCTCATTCTCGTATTAGACATTGTAATAGGAAGACAATTGTTTTGAAGAGATGCTAGTTGGACCATAAGCGATGCAGCCTATCGAAGTGTTACTTTAATTACTCTTGAAAAGCATTATCCCCCCCTCACTGTATTTATGTATGATACCGTCCAGTGATTTCACTGTATCCTTTATTATTCTCATAATAATATGAGAGTGAATAAGAATCTAATAGCTATTCAAAACATCCCAAGAAATGTTAAATACAGGTTTTCAAAAAATGTTTTTCCCCATATCTATGATTAATAGAATCAGAAAGCCTTTAATAGTCCCACAAAGGGGGAATTTGCAATAGATTAAGCACAATAGATTCTTATGATGATACTGACTGGCCTCTGGAGCTCAGGGACACTTGAACTATGACCATCATCACTAGAAGTGTGGTCATGGCTGTTGTCATCATTGCAGCTCTCTTTGTGATTTATCTGAAAAACTAACAAAAAAAACATCAAATCGACTGCCAATGAAAGAATGTTTGGTTACAGCATAAATGGGTTCCTCTCTTCAGATATTATGTGTCACAAAATGTAATTGTAACTGAAGTCTCACGTTTTTTAAAACCGTGTCGATAAAGTTAAGTTTAACTTCATTTCATATGTGGCAGACTATAGTTCAGCAAACGTTGCATTCAGTCAAATGCGGTCCTTATACCTTGGTTGACATTTGTGGTTGAGTCTTCTCAGATCTCTCCATCTCATATCTCATCCAACAGCTTTGATCCTGCAAAAACAAAAATTACATTTGAGAATCATGTTGTTTCTTTTTATTTGTTGATTGTTATTTGTGGCACTTTTGGAAATACTATTGCATGTTTTTTTTGCCATAACCGCCAATATTGGTTAATGCAGGGGTGTCCAAAATCGGTCCTCGAGGGTCGCCGTCCTGCCTGTTTTCCAGCTCAGGAGCAACGCACCTGATTCAAATCATCAGGACCATTTTGATGCTGCTTCAGAGCTGGCTGATGAGCTGATCATTTGAATCAGGTGTGTTGATCCTGGGAGAGCTGGAAAACAGGAAGGACAGCGGCCCTCGAGGACCAACTTTGGACACCCCTGAGTTAATGACTTGATCTGCTCTCTTCAATGCAAAGAACTAAATGATCACTATTCTTATTTCTGACAAGAATTCCAATAAATAGCATTGAAACATTTTCAAATTCTTAGATTACAATTGCTGACACTTTTATTTCTGTCTCTGGCTGTTTGGATCAATTTGTATATTTTGAACACATGCAAGGATGCATCTGGGAAATTAAAAAAGGGTTTGTGTCTGAAAAGGGGGTCAAAGTCTAAAAAGGATGGGGCCTAATGGGTTTATTTTGATCGTTCAATGTTTAGAGATGTTTGTATAGCGAATTACCCCAACAGGCCAGATTTAACTAGATTGTCCAAGTATACAAAACTGATTGGAATAAACCAAAATACATTCATTGGAGCATGATATTTCTAAATTGCAAATAAACAAACATCATTTGTCTAAAATCTATATTTGTAATATACAATTTTAATTCAAGTCAAATAATTTATTCATACATAAAATAAACAATCTGGGTGTCTTGTTCACGAATGAGGGTGTAAGGGAGCGAGAGGTCGACAGGCGGATCGGTGCGGCGTCTGCTGTGATGCGGACTTTGTACCGATCTGTCGTGGTGAAGAAGGAGCTGAGCCGCAAAGCAAAGCTCTCAATCTACCAGTCGATCTACGTCCCAACCCTCATCTATGCTCATGAGCTATGGGTTGTGTCCGAAAGAATGAGATCCCGGATGAAAGCGGACGAAATGAGCTTTCTCAGTAGGGTGTCCGGGCTCTCCCTTAGAGATAAGGTGAGAAGCTCGGTCATCCGGGAGGGGCTCAAAGGCTTCTCCTCCACATCGAGAGGAGCCAGATGAGGTGGCTCGGGCATATGATTTGGATGCCCCCAGGACGCCTCCCTGGTGAGGTGTTCCGAGCATGCCCCACTGGCAGGAGACCCCGGGGATGACCCACAACACACTGGAGAGACTATGTCTCCCATCTGGCATGGGAACGCCTCGGGATCCGCCAGGACGAGCTAGAAGAAGTGGCTGGGGAAAGGGAAGTCTGGCTTCTCTACTGAAGCTGCTGCCCCCGCGACCTGACCCCGGATAAGCGGCAGAAGATGGATGGATGGATAAAATAAACAAACTATTTCTATTTTCTTGAGTTACTACACAATAAATGCTGTGCTATTTTGATATGCTACGGTACAGAGATGACAAAGAGAACAGACTTAGCACAATATTTCGCATTAGTGTCTACTTAAATTTCTTTGCTTGGAAGATTTCCAATGTGCTGCAACAGCTCTGAAATAATGTCCCTTATCCGCTAAATTTGAATCGTTAACAGCAGTTTGCTGAAATGAATTGTCACTCCGTTGCTTCTTAAAAAAATGAAAATATGTTTGTGTTTAATATCTTTTAGGGTTTTACTGCTGTTCTCTCGCTCCATAATGCAACCATTTATTTCGATGTCGTTCGATGTAAATACTGCAATGTATCATGGGTAAATTATTATTCGATTATATTATCTCAGCAATTTTCAGCGAATCACGAAAGTTAAAACCTCTCAAGCAAAACGAACAGTTTTCAATTGCTGTTTAACTAAATTTGTTTCTTTAGCTATTTTAAAAGAAGTATGTTCTATGAGGCGCAGGTCACGTAGCAATATGGACCAATCGTGATAGACGTGTGCCGGTGATGGCACAGTGGAGTTACAAAGATGCTCCAGCGGCTGTCAAAATGCGTAAATGGGGCGGCCCAAATGCATCGCTGCACATGTGTTTTTGCGTTTACAATAGAATTGGGGCTGCAGTATTAGCTGTATGTATCAATTTAATTCGATTTTATAAAAATCCACGTAATGCTGGCTGCACTGGGCCATGAACCATGGTGAAGGTGGTGACAACAGTCTCGAAAATCCGATTTATGAGACCAATCTATGTCACCGTAGTTTCATCATTATCTGAACGAAATATGCTGGATGCTCTCGATGCTAGTGTGCCACGCTGTTGGCATAAGGCTGTGACATCGAATGCTACATGCAACGCACCAATTTTCATATATAAATATGTTGAAGCGGGCATGCTCGTTCCTCTACTGCTACAATGTCTTACTTGCTTAAGGTTGTCCATCGTGTCCGATGATGACAGTCAAGCTCTACTTCTTCTTGTGGGACCATTTCATGTGACTGTATAACATATTCCGTGATCCACACTGCTTGCCACAGGCAGAGCAGGTGAAGGCATTGACTGGGGTTGTGGGTACGGCACTGGCATGATGTCTCCTTTGACGTTTTCTGGTCCGTCGGTCACCTCGGTCTTCCTCAAGTTTCTGTATGCCTTGTTAAAGGAGCTGCCGCCAGATGGACCGTTGGGCTGCAATGTCCACCAGCTGGGTCGATCGGGTTCAGGCTGCATTTTTTCATGGCAGTCGTCACCTGGTCTATATAGCGTTTTTGGGGCCTCCTGCCAGGCGACGGCCGAGATGGATCTGGCCATAAAGCACCTTACGTGGCAAGCGCTCTTCTGGCATCCTTATCACATGGCCTAGCCAGCGAAGTTGGTGCTGGGTGACTGTAGCTTCCACACTGGTGCAGTTGGTTTTGCAAAGTATTTCAGTGTGGGGGACTCTGTCTCTCCAGGATAGCCCAAGGATGCATTGTAGGCACTTGATGTGTGCATCCTCCAGCATCCTGAGGTGACGACTGTACAGGGTCCGTGCTTCGCAGCTTTAGAGGAGGGTTGACACAACAACAGCCAGATAAACTGCAGTCTTGGTGTGGAGTTTGAGATCTTTGTTTTGAAAGACTCTCCTCCTAATTCTGCCAAAAGATGCCGATGCCTGTCGACAGATGCCTCTGTCGATACTGCAGTCGTCAGAGAGAAAGCTGCCCAGGTATTTGAAAGAGTCCACTATTGCTAGTGGCTTATTGGAGATGGTGAATGTTGGTGGATGAACTGGAGGAATGGATGCCCACTGACAGATTACTTCAGTCTTTTCCACATTGACAGAGAGGCCCAGTCTGCCTAAAGCATCTGCAGCAGCTGAGAGACTAGCTTGTCGTGCTTCTGGTGTGTGGGCCACAACTGCACAGTCATCTGCATATTGGAGTTCGATGACTTGCACTGATCTTAATTCGTGACAGCCCGCAGCCTCCTGATGTTGAATAGATTTCCATCAAGCCGGAAATCTATGGTAACCCCACTGTTCTTCTCGATCCTCGCATGGAGCAACAGTGTCACACACAGGAGGAAGATGTTGAACAGGACTGGTGCGAGGACACATCCCTGGCGTACACCAGTCTGCCACATTAAGGTCGCATACACTCAGTTTTTTTGGTCAGGAATGCCCCCGTGGGGACACTTTAGGAAATGTCATGAAACGTCTTTAAAACATGGTTTGAAGTCTCTCAGATCAATGTGCCCGTGGGGACCTCATTTTAGGTCCCCACGGGTACATGAATCGGGCTGTTTGCAGTCAGGTTGATGTCCCCACCGGGGTCCACAAACGAGAACACACACACACACACAAACAAACACACACACACACACACACACACACACACACACACACACACACACACACACACACACACACACACACACACACACACACACACACACACACACACTCACACACACATGCATGAATGAATTAACATCATCAATTCGCACAAGATATAGTTTTTTTTACTCCCTAAATATATTGAGAACAGTTTCATGTTTGAATTGGGCATTCTATATTACATCCATCCGCAATTTGACCCTCATGAGTAAGGCAAGCTTTTTATTACTCCAAGGCCTTGGTCATCTGCAGTTTTACTTCCATTTCCAAGAGCAATGAGAAGAAAAGGACTAAAGCCACACGGATGACACTTAATCTCATTGGAATACCTTGCCAGGTCTGACCTTGGAAAGTTAATAGCCGCTAAACAACTGACTGCCCATGTATCTACTGTTGCCTGTGTGTGGGTGCGGTAGGGCCCCTACATGTCACTACCTGAAATCATGTGATTGATATGTTTTTGTTGAAAAAACACAAAAGAAACATTCACTTTGCACTGGAGGTGAAAATCATGGGATATACATAAAAACCTTAGTGTGTTTTGCAAATGTTGTTGAAAGCAGTTACAACACTGGGCTGCTGGATTCCATGGCCGTTGGATATGTGTCCTACACTCTCTGTTCAATAGAAACCTTTGCATTTTTAAAGAGTGGCAGTTACTTTATGCTGTCATTGTTTTTGGCACTGTCTGCCTTGCTTAATCCCTGTAAATGCATAGCTCAGTGACAGTTTTAAACTCTTTTGGTTTCTGCATGCGTGGGGATGCCGGATATGCACCATTTATTCTGAATATTCTAAATCAGGGGTCGACTAAGGCAGCCATTCAAGCAAAATATTTAGAAATGTTTTCCAGTGAGAACCACACACACACATTCATACACACACAGACTAACACGCACGCATGTGCACACACACACACACACACACACACACACACACACACACACACACACACACACACACACACACACACACACACACACATACATGTACATATATTGATATGTATGTGTGATTTCAATAAAATGTCATAATGTATTATTTAAAATAACTGATAATACTCACCATTAATACAAAAGCAACTGTTTTCTGTTCCACATTATTGGTAAAAATCCAGTCAAACTATCGAAATGAAACTTGCTGGGTCCACATGCGAAGTTACTGCTCGCTAGCTTGCACACTGCTCATTAGCCTGCAAGCTTTCCTTCTGCTGTCTCTTACAGAGTATACTGATGCTAATGTTAGCATGGTGATTGTTTAATGGCCACTAGCATTTGACTGTTTCGTCAATTATATTGTTTCATTGCAAATTAGAATCACGGCAGAACCTTTGCTCTCGAAAAGGCAAATCCTTTGGTGCATTCAACCTGAAGTGTACAATACTCGTACTCTTTTTTTTACTCGTCCGTCATTCAAAATGGGGTGTTTATCTGTTTCAATATCAGTGACACCTAAGTCAGTGTCATCCAATCAAATTGCGCTTTCAGCCAACTGCAGCCTAAACAGGAAATGAACAGCAAAAAAGCAACAATATATATTTAGTTTTATCTGCGAGCTAGATGCAATCATCAAAAGAACCATATATGGCTCGCGAGCCATAGGGTGCCGACCCCTGTTCTAAAACTACCATTGTTACGAAAGCTCAATTACAACTGAATTGCCCAATTGTATTGTTGCTATGTGTCAGAGTATAGGCAAGATGGGGAACAATTGTTCAAGATGTATGCTTTCGTGGGTCCTGTGTGATATGATTGGTGCAATACTGACACTGAGCAGTTTGTTTTCTAATAATGATTAGCATGTATTGTATTGTCAAAGACATGAATACAAGCTAATGAGAACTAATACAAATGCTGCATTGTATTATCTTTGCATTATTTAGCTGTGCTGAGTATACGACATGTGTTTCCATGTTTGAGATGCAAAAATTGTTTAAAATTAGCAAAAAACACTCTTTACATCGGTTAGATTGGTAATTCTCCAAGTTATTCTGGTTTAACCCAAGTAATGTGTTCAAACTACATGTAATTTTAATTGGAGTAAACCTTTCAAAAAATCAAGTACAATCCACGTGTTAAATATACTTCAGTTGTATTTAACTGCAGTAAATATATTTTGCATTCAAACGTTCAAATACTGTACATAATACACTTATATAAATGGTGTGTTTTCAAAGGTTTATTTAGATGTTTTTTTTATTTTTTAACTCATTCACTGCCAGACAATGTGCAAATATGTGTCCACTCCAGTGCTAGGGTTTTGTCATGTTCAGTGAAGTTGCAGAATATTGAGTTTTAGGACTACAGAAACATTCAATGCGGCGTAAGAAACCTTAGACGCTTCTTCCATCTGTTACATGGCTCTAGAGTTATCTGCATTAAAAGTGGGGACGGCCGTACATAAGGCAAATGCTGCCCCATCGCGGGAGGGAAAAACATTGCCAGAGGTCTGACCGCTGCTTGACCCCACACACACACACACACACACAAGAAAAAACAACCAGAAAAAAAATATTTTCAATTTTTTTCAATTCCCGAATAAATTCAGGAATGGCAGTGAATAAGTTAACATTACATTTTATTTATATCATTGTTTAAGTTAAATTTAGACCAATGAAAGTTTCAAAAAACAATGTTGCATAGTTTTCAGAACATATTGTGACTACCTCCACCTTGTTTCGGAGGAACGCTTGGGCTTTCTATGCTTCAGTATTTCTATGTTGATACAATGGCATTTACTCCGTTCAACTCAACTTTATTTATATGGTATTATACCAAACACTTCACCAAAGTATTTTACACAGCAACAACAACAACAACAAAAAGAACAACTCAATATTATATCCATTCCTGCATACACTTTATTATTTCAAGCAGTATACACTATACAATGTATTTGGGTGACTCTTTAGAGAGTTAATGGCTTGAGGGAAAAAGCCGTTTAAATGCCTGCTGGATTAGGTGCACATGGATCGAAGGAAGTAGCTGGAAATGGTGGTAGCCAGGGTGTGGAGGGTCCAGTAGGATTTTTTGCGGCCTTGTTTCGATTCTTGCAGTGTGCAAGTCCTCGAGAGTGGGTGGGGCGGTGCCACTGATTATTTTCGCCGTCCAAACAGTCCATGGAAATCTGATTTCGTCCATTATTGTGGCGGCCTTCAGCCAAACCATAATGGAAGAACACAGGATTGATTCGATGACAGCCGTGTAGAAATGTGATCGCACCTCCTGTGGCAGGCCATGCGTCTTTATCAGCCTCAGGAATTACATACTTTTTAACATTTAAAATAAAAATAATACCTGATAGCAATCTTTTCAAAATATTTATTGTGTAATCAATTAAAAAAGCAGCAAAGAAATGCAACACCAAAGGATTCTATTTTCTGATATGGCTTATGTGTAAATGCTGTCTGATCTTATTTTTCTTCCAGCACATGGATTGCTACACCTGTTTGCCAATTTTGCTGCATAGTGAGCGTGTGTCCTTGAAGCACTGCGAGGCTTAATGACACTTTGGTGACAGAAACTCAATTGTAAATTATGCCTTTTTGGACCATATCTAAATAGCGGCATAGTTGGTCAAACACGGTTCTGGTCCATTTAATCATGGAACGAGCAAAGAGATTTTGAGCCTTATGAACATGTTCATGAATGTCATCATATTGAACAAGTTATAGTTTCTGACTCTTATAGACGGCACTCTATGACCAATGTTGGTCAGAAAATGCACTGTGGGCCGAATTCACGAATGTGTGGCGCTAACCTACAACTACGACGCAAACAGAGACATTGTGCAGATGGTAAAACATCTCATTAATTTAGACACCAAGCAGAATGCTCTCTCGGTGTACCAGAAGTATTTGCATGGGTTAGAATGAGCGAAAATCCATACATTTGGTGGAAGAAATTCCCCACCTCAATGCAAATGAGCCTCACTTGTAAACATCTAATTCACTCATGAGATGAGATGATATATATATATATATATATATATATATATATATATATATATATATATATATATATATATATATATATATATATATATATATATATATATATATATATATATATATAGAGAGAGAGAGAGAGAGAGAGAGAGAGAGAGAGAGAGAGAGAGAGAGAGAGAGAGAGAGAGAGAGAGAGAGAGAGAGAGAGAGAGAGAGAGAGAGAGAGAGAGAGAGATACGTCTGTGTAAGCTCTCAGTCGTACAGGAGTGGTCCATCGATGAGAAGGTTTCTGTACAAATTTGAAGGTTTCGGACGTTTCGCCTCCTATCCAAGAGGCTTCGTCAGTGAACTAAAGTCTGACTGGTCGTATCGGCCCTATTTATATATCCCTAATGTCCAGCCATGGCGGCGCCGGACACAGCTATGATAGGTCCCTACTCTTCCAGCACCTCATCCTCTGCTCCCCATTGTCTGAGACACTCTCTGAGTACATTATCCGTTGGAGCCTTCTCTTTGATGTATTCATTGAGCTTGGATATTTCATCCTGGACAGTGGCTCTCACACTCACGAGTCCCTGGCCTCCTTCCTTACGGCTTGTGTACAGTCTCAGGGTGCTGGATTTGCGATGGAACCCTCCATGCATGGTGAGGAGTTTTCGCGTCTTAACATCTGTGATCTGAATCTCTTCCTTTAGCCACCTTATTATTCCTGCAGGGTATCTGATCACTGGCAGGGCATAGCTGTTTATTGCCCGGGTCTTGTTCTTGCAATTGAGCTGGCTTCTTAGGACTTGCCTCAGCCGAGGTATTTGGTCGTAACCACTTTCTTTGTTGCTAGTTCGACGTTGCCATTGGCCTGTGGTATACGGAGATACTTGTAGCTGTTTCCAATGTCTGCTATTGTTCCTCCAGGGAGTGAGACTCCTTCAGTGTGGACTACTTTGCCCCTCTTAGTCACCATCCGACTACATTTCTCCAGCCCGAATGACATCCCGATGTCACTGCTGTAGATCCTGGTTGTGTGGATCAGGGAGTCTATGTCCCTTTTGCTCTTAGCATACAGCTTTGTCATCCATGTAGAGGAGGTGACTCCATTCCTGAGGCGGTATGCGCAGCCTGTCTTGACGATTATTTGGCTGAGGGGGTTCAGTCCTATGAAGAACAGCAGTGGTGAGAGTGTATCACCGTGGTATATGCCACATTTGATGGACACTTGCGTTAGTGGCTTGCCATTGACTTCAAGTGTGGTTTTCCACATCCTCATTGAGTTTGCAACGTAGGCTCTCAGGGTCCTTTTGACCTTATACAACTCCAAGCATTCAGTGATCCATGTGTGTGGCATCGAGTCATTTGCTTTCTTGTAATCAATCCAGGCTTGGGAAGTCGGGACCTGCAGTCTTGTGCAACTGTTCTGTCAACCAGCAGCTGATGTTTGGCACCTCTAGTATCTCTACCAATGCCTTTCTGTGCTTTACTCATGTATTGATCCATATGTCCACTTATCTTAGCCGCAATGATGCCTGACATGTTCCATGTTGTGGAGAGACAAGTTATTGGCCGATAGTTGGAAGGAACTGCACCCTTTGTGGAATCCTTCATTGTCAGGATTGTTCGCCCTTCGGTTAGCCATCCTGGGTGAGTCCCAACCATCTGCAACTGGTTCATTTGTGCTGCTAGGCGCTCGTGGAGTGCTGTGAGTTTCTTTAGCCAGTAGGTGTGGCCTGATGCCGTCCAGTTTTTCATACCTGAAACTCTTCTTGTATGTCTGCCGCTGTGATGGTAACTGGGATCTGTTCAGGCAGGTTGCTGTGCTCGTCTTTCAGAGTCCCCAGCCATTGTGCAATGCTGTTATGTGCGACCTCCTTCTCCCATATGCCTTTCTAGTATCTTTCAGTTTCCAACCTTGGAGGGTCTGCTCTGCTGTTAGAACCCTGCCACTGAGCGTACACTTTCGCAGGTTGTGTTGCGAACAGCCTGTTTATTCTTCTGTCCTCATTCTCTTTCGTGTCCTTCTTTAGGCGACTGGACAAGGCCTGGAGCCTTTGTTTGGCAGTTTCGAGTGCTACAGGTATGGCTATCTGCATGTACCTCTTGGGTATTGGCATTTTATTCACACCTCTCTGGGTCTCTGTCAATTGACTCACATCTTTCCGAGCCGCCTTGATCTTAGCCTCCAACCGTCTTTTCCATGGTGGGTAACGAATCTCGTGGCTGTCACAGTTGCTCTTGTAGCCAAGCATCTCTAGGATCACTGATGCTGAAGCGTATATCAGCTCATTGGTTTCTGTCATCCGGTCGGGATCGCTCTCAGTGCGATTTATTGTCTCTCATTGTGTGAGGTAGGCATTAGCGTGAAGGGTCTTGCCCAAGGACCCACACTGGATGATGTTTTGTGCTCATTAATCTCTGCCCCAAGCGGGATTCGAACCCTCGTCTCCCATATGCTATGCCAAACCGATGTCAAACCGATTATCAATTTAGCTATCCAGCCGCTATATATATATATGTGACGGGTGTCACAACAGTGACTGTCTTCATCTCCACGATGCTGCCGTATTAATGAAGACGAGACGCGTGGATGTGTCTTTTTATTTCTTTTATTTCTGCAACACAGTATGGCAGAAGGGATGGGTGAAGTCGCATGGGTTTCGTCTTGTGATTAACCTGAATCTCCTCGAGATTGTTCTCAAATGCAAAACATTCTAGATAACAAAACAGAATTAACAACGTGTGATCGTATAGTGGTTATTTACAGAAAAAGAGAATACAACACAAATCTCCTCGAGATTGTTCTCAAATGCAAAACATTCTAGATAACAAAACAGAATTAACAACGTGTGATCGTATAGTGGTTATTTACAGAAAAAGAGAATACAACACAAGTTCACTGTTATTTACAAGATGTCCCTGAACGCATCATGGGCGGAGACTCGGCAGAACACGCGGTGCGCTTGTAATGGCTGGCGCACAGTTCAACCAGCCACGGACACTCACGGGCAAATGAAACACGACACAAGAAACTAAATATTGTTCAATAAGAACGAAATGAAACAATTATTACCTGCAACACAGTATGGCAGAAGGGATGGGTGAAGTCGCATGGGTTTCGTCTTGTGATTAACTGCGCAATAGAAAAGCGCATATACTCCTAAGTTCCACTCGACAAAACGTGAAGTAAATAATGACACAAAAAGTAATCTGGACTCGAAATGAATAAGGGAACTAATTAGATAACACTAGACAGTAAAAAAGGGGAAACAAAATAAGATATTGTCATGAAAATGCGCGTTAATCAAGACCAACAGAAAATTGCGACTCACCCTGAATCTCCTCGAGATTGTTCTGGAAACTATGGGCGGGACATAGTGCCACACTGTGCGCCGTTGCGTCACTTCCTTCATAATTTAATAACCTAAGTGTACAACTCCGTTACATATATATATATATATATATATATATATATATATATATATATATATATATATATATATATATATATATATATATATATATATATATATATATATTATACAGTAAAGTCTTGTTATATCGATATCGGATATATCGATAGTCCGGTTATATCGATATTTTTTCCGAGATTATCGATATAACGAGACTTTACTGTATTTACTTCTTCCTACCGTGACTTACAATGTGTGAACAAGTTACATTAACCAATCCCGTCATTACCGCGACACATGATGCATTTCGCCTCATTAATGTCACTTTAAGACTGTTGTGTGTTTTGGAGCACTGCCAAATCGTGACAGAAGAGAACTCACAAGTATTTTGAGGGGAGATAATTGTGACCTGGGAGCCTCTGATTGCCAATATGTTTCACTTTGAGCGGCCTTACTCCCTTTTCGCTTGCACCAACATCCTGATTACAAATCATCTTATTGATTTGATGAGTGCAAGATGTTTGCTAATAACTGTTCTCATGCCATCTGTTAATCTTTGTTCTGATTAAAGAGGTAATCCCAGAACCCATTATTCCCAGTGACATGAGCAGTATCGTTCACTTACGCATGAACCGATCCCTCTCATTGGTTGGGGCAGAAATGGAAGGGGAGGGGGCAAGACTAAGGATATCAGAGATCTCCAAATGCAATCTATTGAACCCAAACATAACAAACACGGTAAAAGAAAAGAAAAAACAATACAAAATAAGAGAATTAACCCCTTTCCTAAAAATCAATCCCTGTGTATAATCACACAAAATGATTTTCCTTAAATATGATAATAAATTACAGACCAGGTCAATAGCCCGTGGACCTACTGCTTTGCCCTGATAACATATCAATCAATATTTAGTATTTTAATTAATACCTCAGTGAAGCACTGAGCCTCTTAACAATGACTGAAATATAATCTGTGATAAAAATGGACCAAAATAAAGGCAACATAGTTCTATTCAGCTGTTTCTCATATCTATCATGGATCAGTCAATATTGTAGGTGTGATTAAAGACCATTTAAAAATGAAGCTCACCCCTGTGTGTGTGTGTGTGTGTGTGTGTGTGTGTGTGTGTGTGTGTGTGCGTGTGCGTGTGTGTGCGTGTGCGTGTGCGTGCGTGTGTGTGTGTGTGTGTGTGTGTGTGTGTGTGTGGATGTGTATAATGCGTGTGTGTGTGTGGATGTGGATGCGTGTGGGTGTATATCATGTGTGTGTGTGTGCGCGTGTGCGTGCGTGCGTGTGCGTGTGCGTGTGCGTGTGCGTGCGTGTGTGTGTGTGTGTGTGTGTGTGTGTGGATGTGTATAATGCGTGTGTGTGTGGATGTGGATGCGTGTGGGTGTATATCATGTGTGTGTGTGTGCGTGTGCGTGTGTGTGTGTGTGCGTGTGCGTGTGTGTGTGGAAAATGCTGCGTGCACATGGCAACACACTCATCGATCATGTGTGAAAGGGATTTGCAATACTTCAGAAGCAACTGCTGTAAACTGTGCGTACCTGACCATGTAAACACCATTTACCAGGTAGTTATCAATGAGAATTCTAAAACAAACAAACAAACAAACAACAAACAAAGTACGACTCAGAAGACCCCATATGATGAAAAAGAGAAATGGATTTAGTTTTCCCTTGCCCGGACGCGGGTCACCGGGGCCTCTCTCTGGAGCCAGGCCTGGAGAGGGGGCTCGTTGGCGAGCGCCTGGTGGCCGGGCCTACACCCATGGGGCCCGGTCGGGCTCAGCCCGAAGAGGAAACGTGGGTCCCCCTTCTCAAGGGCTCACCACCCATGGGAGGGGCCAGAGGGGTCGGGTGCAATGTGAGCTGGGCAGCAGCCAAAGGCGGGGACCCTGGCGGTCCGACCCTCGACTGCAGAAGCTAGCTCTGGGGACGTGGAATGTCACCTCTCTTACAGGGAAGGAGCCTGAGCTGGTGCACGAGGTTGAAAAGTTCCGACTAGACATAGTTGGGCTTGCCTTCACACACAGCCTGGGTTCCGGTACCAGCCCTCTCGAGAGGGGTTGGACTCTCTTCCACTCTGGAGTTGCCCACGGTGAGAGGCGTAGAGCAGGTGTCGGCATACTTATTGCCCCCCGACTCGCCGCCTGTACATTGGGATTCACCCCAGTAGACAAAAGGGTTGCTTCCCTCCGCCTTCAGGTGGGGGGACGGGTTCTGACTGTTGTCTGTGCATATGCACCAAACAGCAGTTCAGTGTACCCATCCTTTTTGGAGACCTTAGGGGGTGTGCTGGAGAGCGCTCCCCCTGGGGACTCCCTTGTTCTGCTGGGCGATTTCAATGCTCATGTGGGCAATGACAGTGGGACCTGGAAGGGCGTGATTGGGAGGAATGGCCCCCGCGATCAGAGCAGGAGTGGTGTCTTGTTATTAGACTTCTGTGCTCAACACGGATTGTCTATAACAAACACTTTATTCAAACATAAGGGTATCCATATGTGCACGTGGCACCAGGACACCCTTGGTCGCAGTTCGATGATTGACTTTATAGTTGTATCATCGGATTTGTGGCCTCATGTTTTGGACACTCGAGTGAAGAGAGGGGCGGAGCTGTCAACTGATCACCACCTGGTGGTTAGTAGGCTCCGTTGGTGGGGGAAGATGCCAGTCCGACCTGGAAGTCCCAAACGTGTTGTGAGGGTTTGTTGGGAACGTCTGGCAGAATCCCCTGTCAGAAGGAGTTTCAACTTCCACCTCCGGCAGAACTATACACATGTCCCGGGGGAGGTGGGGGACATTGAGTCCGAATGGACCATGTTCCGTACCTCCCTTGCTGAGGCGGCAAATCAGAGTTGCGGCCGTAAGGTGGTTGGTGCTTGTCGTGGCGGCAATCCCCGTACTCGCTGGTGGACACCAGTAGTAAGGGATGCCGTAAAGCTGAAGAAGGAGTCCTACCGGGCTTATATAGCCTGTGGGACTCCTGAGACAGCTGACACGTATGGACTAGCCAAGCGGAATGCAGCCTCGGTGGTCGCCGAGGCAAAAACACGGGCATGGGAAGAGTTCGGTGAGGCCATGGAAGCCGACTTCCGGACCGCTTCGAAGAAATTCTGGTCCACCATCCGGCGTCTCAGGAGGGGAAAGCAGTGCACCACTAACACTGTGTACAGTGAGAGTGGGGCGCTGCTGACTTCGACTCGAGACGTCGTGAACCGGTGGGCAGAGTATTTCGAAGACCTCCTCAACTCCACCAACACGCCTTCCTTGGAGGAAGCAGTGTCTGGGGACTCCGAGGTGGGCCCTCCGATCCTTGTGACTGAAGTCACCAAGGTGGTTAAAAAGCTCCTCGGTGGCAAGGCCCCGGGGGTGGATGAGATCCGACCGGAGTTCCTAAAGGCTCTGGATGTTGTGGCGCTGTCCTGGCTGACACGCCTCTGCAACATTGCGTGGTCATCGGGGAGAGTGCCTCTGGATTGGCAGACCGGGGTGGTGGTCCCCCTTTTTAAAAAGGGGGACCGGAGGGTGTGTTCCAACTACAGAGGGATCACACTCCTCAGCCTCCCTGGAAAGGTCTATTCAGGGGTCCTAGAGGGGCGGGTCCGTCGGAAAGTCGAGCCTCAGATTGAGGAGGAACAGTGTGGTTTTCGTCCCGGCCGCGGAACAGTGGACCAGCTCTACACCCTTAGCAGGGTCCTCGACGGCGCATGGGAATTCACCCAACCACTCTACATGTGTTTTGTGGACTTGGAGAAAGCGTTTGACCGTGTCCCTCGTGGAGTTCTGTGGAGGGTACTTCGGGAGTATGGGGTACAGGAGCGGCTGATACGGGCCGTTCGGTCCCTATATGACCGATGTCAGAGTCTGGTTCGCATTGCCGGCAGTAAGTCGGAATCGTTTCCAGTGAGGGTTGGGCTCCGCCAAGGCTGCCCTTTGTCACCGATTCTGTTCATAACCTTTATGGACAGAATTTCTAGGCGCAGCCAAAGCATTGAAGGTTTCCGTTTTGGTAGCCTCAGTATAGCATCTCTGCTTTTTGCAGATGATGTTGTACTGTTGGGGCCTTCAAGTGGAGCTCTCCAACTCTCGCTTGAGCGTTTCGCAGCCGAATGTGAAGCGGCTGGGATGAGAATCAGCACCTCCAAATCTGAGACAATGGTTCTCAGTCGGAAAAGGGTGGAGTGCCCTCTCCGGGTCGGGGAGGAGATTTTGCCTCAAGTGGAGGAGTGTAAATATCTGGGTGTCTTGTTCACAAGTGAGGGTGTAAGGGAGCGAGAGGTCGACAGGTGGATCGGTGCGGCGTCTGCCGTGATGTGGACTTTGTACCGATCTGTCATGGTTAAGAAGGAGCTGAGCCAAAAAGCAAAGCTCTCAATCTACCGGTCGATCTACGTCCCAACCCTCATCTATGGTCACAAGCTATGGGTTGTGTCCGAAAGAACGAGATCCCGGATGCAAGCGGCCGAAATGAGCTTTCTCCGTCGGGTGTCCGGGCTCTCCCTTAGAGATCAGGTGAGAAGCTCGGTCATCCGGGAGGGGCTCAAAGTCGAGCCGCTTCTCCTCCACATCAAGAGGAGCCAGATGAGGTGGCTCGGGCATCTGATTAGGATGCCCCCGGGACGTGTCCTTCGCGCGGTGTTCCGGGCATGCCCCACTGGCAGGAGACCCCGGGGACGACCCAGAACACGCTGGAGAGACTATCTCTCCCAGCTGGCATGGGAACGCCTCGGGATCCGCCAGGACGAGCTGGAAGAAGTGGCTGGGGAGAGGGAAGTCTGGGCTTCCCTACTGAAGCTGCTGCCCCCGCGACCCGTCCCCGGATAAGCGGCAGAAGATGGATGGATGGATGGATGGAATTCTAAAACAGAAGCACTATTCATTTTCAAAAAGTATTAAAATAAAGTTTCACAATGTTTTCACATTTCTTTTGCCATTCATCTGATTGTTTATCCAATGTTTAAGTAGAGTAATCCTAATCTTCATGCTTGTGTTTAAAGGTTGCATGCCTGACCTGTTGCTTGGATTTAGGAGCTTTATAACAGATTCCCTGAACTGCTCTAAACCATATTGTAACGTTGTTTGTGAAATTCTGACACAAACACTAGTCTCAGAGTGATGCTTTTAAGTCCACGCATTCCGAATATGCACGCGATGACCCATCTGTAATCTTTTCTTAAGGTTCTAAACACGAGACAGCCAACTGTTTTCCAATTGGATAAACTCTTGCCCTTTGTAATTGGAATCATTTTCGTTTCAAACAATATTAAAATGTATGCATATTGAAACAGACCAAGTTTGTTAGATGACTTGTAGGTTGTCTGTCTGTCTGTCTGTCTGTCTGTCTGTCTGTCTGTCTGTCTGTCTGTCTGTCTGCCTGCCTGCCTCCCTGTCTGCCTGCCTGACTGTCTGTCTCTCTGTATGTCTGTCATTCTATCCATCCGGCACAATAAAATTGATGCCTGTAGAACAGGTGATTTTAAATATCTCGGAAGGTTGTTTGGGTGTCTTTCCCAGGTCAAAGGGATAGTAGAGCACAACAACAGGGCCAGCCCTGAGGGTGAGTTTCTTCTTAGCTTATCGTTGACACATGCACTTGAGTATACACACACACACACACACACACACACACACACACACACACACACACACACACACACACACACACACACACACACACATACACACACACAGACACACACAAGCACGCACGCACGGGCACACGCACACACAAACACATGCGCATGCACGCACGCACGGACACCACACACACACAAACACACGCACACACACACACACACACACACACACACACACACACACACACACACGCCCACACACACACAGACACATGAACATACAGCTGAGTGCTGATTGATTTTTCTTTATTTTTCTCATTAGTTGTATATGTTGTATAATTATTTATAATATACAGTAAAGTCTCGTTTTCGATATTCTCGGAAGTTAGAAAAAATGTTGATATAACCGTACTGTCGATATACCCGTCCTGCGCCGAACTGCATTAACAAAAGCCGTGAAAAGAGGGCATCCAAGCGCCATATAAGAAACGGAGCTGGCCATGAGCTCGCCATTTTGTGCCTCTTTTTTTTGGGTGAGAGATGTTCCCCCAATGTTGCCTCAAAATAGCACATATAATTCTTTAATCGATTGCAAACATGTATGCTTTCCTCTTCAGAACTACAGTGTATTTGAATCATATTCATAACTGGATGTGTAACAAGAAAGCATATTATCCGAATCTGAAGCCATTGTTTGGATTCACAAGTAATGCAAGACCTCTTGGCGCGAAGTCATTTTTATTGGTGTTTTGCATTTGAATAAAAAGTGACATTGGTTGTCCTTTAATACACAGTATGGAATGTATGGTAATTTTCAAAATCATCACGGTCCAGCAGACAAAACAAGAAACATTGTTGCAAAAAACGATTGCATTCATATACAGTACAGTGGGCATGTACATAACACAACAGGGAAACTGCAACGCTTACATCTTACTGTATTATGTATGCAATTTAAAAAAGTCATCAATCTTCTTCTGCTTCCCATTTTTACCTTTTAACACAAACACTTCAATCTCGTCTGCTACACACGAGCTAGCGTCTGAAAATGAAAATGGCTCTGCTACATGGGAGCTAGTCACGTAACAAACTCACGTGACCAAGTCGACCAATGGCGCGACCGATGGCGTGTATTGATATAAACATAGCAAAATAGCCGGCGGGAGATGAAAAAGAGCACCGTAGTAACCGGATAATCGTAAAAGCCATGAATCGTACTAAACGGAACTAATTATACATAAAAAGACTAGAAATGTGCACGGGAAATGACAATAGTGTCGTAATAAGCAGTATTATCAATATAAACGATATCGATATAACGAGACTATACTCTATTATATTATATTGGGGCAGGCACTAGGACCAAGCATCTCACCCAGCAGGTGCACGGGAGGGGGCGGGTTTATACAGTAAAGTCTCGTTATATCGATATTCAAGGGAGTCCGAAAAAATATCGATATAACCGGGACTATCGATATATCCGACCCTGTTTGCATGTAATTTTCTCAGTGCGTGCATAGAAATAGTATCGATATAACCGGGACTATCGATATATCTGATATCGATATAACGAGACTTTACTGTATTACATATATTTCACTCCATTTTCTGTTTTGAGTTAGATCCACTTGTTAGCCGTTGGAATAAACAAGTCTCCACATTGCGTCGTGTGGGCTCCTTCATCAACTGCTACACTGGTGACCCCAAAATGTAAATGGAAATGTTCATGGCAACAGACGAAGATGTGTCTTCGACGGCCATGTCGCGACGACATGGTCATGTGGATCTGGTCGAGCCCCTCCCTCCTTCGCAGGGTTAAACGTATCTCACTATGGTCGATCGGACCACTAGGTGGCCGGAAGCAGTCCCCCTGTCTTGCACGACCTCGGCAGATAGTGCCCGCGCATTTCTGTCGTCCTGGGTCGCACGTTTCGGCACACCATCCGATATCATTTCGGACAGAGGCCCCCAATTTGTGTCCGAGCTCTGGTCAGCCAGAATAAAATCAGCCAGAATACTTGTGTGTGCAGGTAGACCGACTATGGCCTACCACCCGCAGGCTAACGGGATGTGTTAATGTTTCCACCGGTCACTTAAAGCCGCGCTTCGGGCCGCACTATTAGACGGTAACTGGGTCGACCGGCTTCCGTGGGTCCTGCTCGGGTTACGTTCGGCCCCAAATGAAGACCTTGACGCCGCTTCGGCAGAGTTACTGTGAGGTCAGCCACTCCGCGTTCCTGGTGAATTTCTGCCTGAAGCTTCGGGTACACCTTATTTCCCCCTTTTGCCAGGAGATCCCCTGACTCCAGCTCCATTTCACCACTGCGTCCCCAAAATATTTGTTCCGTCTGCTCTTAGGTCAGCCCGGTTTGTCTTTGTGCGTCACGAAGCCCACTGCTCCCCCTCCGGCCGCCATACGATGACCCGTTTAGAGTGCTCGAACACGGTGAAAAGAGTTTTGTGCTCGATGTGGGTGGGCGCAATAGACAGACTCAAACCGCCTCATTTAGTTGCAGGCGAGGACGTTCCGCCGGCCCAGATCCCACGTCGCGGACGCCCTTCGTAACCTTCAGCCTCACCGCAGCATGCCAGGGTTGAGTGACATTGCCCCACTCAGGTCTCACCCGGATCACCTGTCCGAATGAGTTCACCTTCACCACCGAACGTCGGACTGCATAGTCGTTGTCGCAGGCTGGTCAAGCCCTCTGCAAAATTTTCACCTTGGGGTGTCTGTGTGGCGGGCACTAGGACCAGGCATCTCACCCAGCAGGTGCACGGGAGGGGGCGGGTTTATGTTACATATATTTCACAGCATTTTTCTGTTAGATCCACTTTTTAGCCGTTGGAATAAACACGTCTCCACATTCAGTCGTGTGGAGGGACTTTGTTGGTACACACATGTCCTCACAGAAACTGATGTATGATGTTACAGTGTCTGTGTATTCATCCAATGTGCCCGTTGAAGTTTCAAAGACGCTCCAATCAGTGCAGTCTAAGCATTCTTGTAGCGATAATTTTGCTTCATCTGTCCATGTTTTAACTATCTTGACTACCGATTTTACACATTTGAGTTTCTGTTTGTATGTGGGAATTAAGTGGATTAAATAGTGGTCAGAAAGACCCAATGCTGCATGCGCCACAGATCGGTATGCCCCTTTGAGTGCTGTGTAACAATGATCTAGAATGTTTTCTCCTCTGGTGAAACAGTCAATATGCTGCTTATATTTGGGAAGTTCACGGTTTAAACGTGTTTGATTAAAATCGCCCAAAATGATCAGGGGTGATTCTGGATATTTTAGTTTGAGATAGTTTACATGGTCCGCTAGCGTTTGTACACACGCGTTAGCATTAGCTTGTGGCGCGATGTACACGGCAACGAGAATAAAGGAAGCGAACTCACGTGGCGAGTAGAATGGCTTGCAGTTGAGAGACAGCGATTCCAAACCAGGGCTGCAGTGTGCGTCGAGCATCGTGACATCGGTGCACCATTCTTCGTTGATGTAGAAGCATAGTCTACCGCCTTTGGATTTCCCCGATTGCTCCGTGTTACGATCGGCCCGAAGGAGACGGAATCCGGGTAGGTGTAGCGCGGAATCCGGGTGGCGGTCACTGAGCCAAGTCTCAGTGAAACACAGCGCAGCAGAGCAGGCAAACGTTTTATTGGTCTTTGTGAGAAGCAGAAGTTCGTCCATCTTGTTTGGTAGTGAGCGTAGATTAGCGAGGTGGATCGATGGGAGCGGCGTTCGAAATCCACGCTGCCGTAGCTTGACGAGCACGCCGGCTCACTTCCCCCTCCTACGCCGGCGTCTCAAAGCTCCGTACAGAGCTGCTACGCCGCTCGCGAGCAGCCCCGAAAAACCGTGTAGATTTTGGTGTGTCGGTGAAAATAGTACAATAGTGGATTCCCCAATGCTCAGTAACTCTTCCCTCGTGTAACTGAGTCGCGTAGGATCGCAAAAAACAAATGAAAATGACAAAACAAGGAACAATACTAGGGAGCGTGTGACCGAGGCTGCCATCCGCGGCGCCATCTTGGATAGCGTTGGAGGTGGAGGTCAGAGGGAATTGCTGTTTGGAAAGATAGTCACATTCCATAAGGACTGCAAATAAAGAAATAAACTGTACTATAAAATAAAGTCGTTTTATTTACCTTTGTGATGGTCGTTCATGGCTTGATGGAATGGCGTTGGAGGTCGGAGGTCAGAGGGAATTGTTGTTTGGAAAGAGTCACATTCCATAAGGACTATAATAAAAAAATAAACTGGACTATAACAAATAAAGTTTTATTCACCTTTGTGATGGTCGTTGATGGCTTATGGAAGGAGAGTCACCTTCCAAAAGGACTGTTGGTAACTCAACCTCTGGTGTGGCTTCTCTTCTTTGCTTCTTTGGAGACTCCTTATCATTTTTGCTGACTAAAAACCTCTTAATTTACACCTGTTGCTTTCTGACTTATAAGGTATTACGAAGCTGAGGCATCACATTAGCTGCACATCATTCCACTTAGCCTTGATGAGTTCACTTGAAGCTGCAGCAATCACTCCATCACTGTGTGTGAGGCTAATAAAGGCAAATCCAATCCATCTCCTCCTCCTCGTCCTCAGATGTTCTCGAACCATCCGTTGCAGGCTTTAAAATTCTCAATAAGCGCCGAACTTCCAGGTTGCCACATGGCGATATCGGAGTGAATTAGCCGTGCTTTCTCGCATATAATTGCTTTACTCACGCTGTCACTGGATAGCTGCTTTTCGTTAATCCGAATTAACAGAAGTTTTTCAACTTCTTTGATTGCCCGAGATCGTTCCTTTGACAGCACGGAAACACCTTTTGCAACAGACGCACCTTTGATGGCTTCTCTGTTGCGGAGGATGGTAGCAATGGTTGATTTAGCATATCCGTACTGGGCCGCTAAATCACATAAACGCACACCTCATTCGTGTTTTTAAAATATCTCCTTCTCCTCGACGGTAATCTTGTTTTGTGCCTTCTTCGGCTGAACACGAGCCTGAGGTTGTTTTTTTCAGTCCCATAACAGCAAAATTATCCGTAAAAAACTCCTTGGAGGCATTGACGTTTGCATTCAGAGAAAGGAGAGAAAGGCGGTGTGGAAAGGTGGGCCGGCCGGCTGGGGTGCTGTTCGGTCGTATGCTTTTGTGTTCTTCCGCCAGCCGTGGTGGGGGCTGTGTATCGCGAAAAGTAGTGTGTATTCCAAGGTTTAATTTTCATAAATTTAATGTTCGTAAACGAAAAGTATTATATTATATTATATTATATTATATTATATTATATTATATTATATTATATTATATTATATTATATATCGTCTTGTTAATATTATTATATTATATTATATTATATTATATTATATTATATTATATTATATTATATTATATTATCGTCTCGTCTCGTACGGTACGATACGGTACGGTACGATACGGTACGGTACGGTACAATACGGTACGGTACGGTACAATACAATATATGATATGATATGATATGGTGGTGATATATTATATGAGATATGATATGATATGATATGATATGATATGAAAAAGGGGGGTAATAGAAGCGATTCTTACAAAACAACAAAATCCTTCATTATACCGGTCTGGTGGGGTGAGGTTCAATTAGGATCGTTCTTACAATAGCCTGCTTAGGCATAACAGGTTAGGCAACATTCGTAATGCTGATGAGGTGATACCGGTGGGAGTGGGGGAAATGGGCCAGTCGTTAGTCAGGAATGTAGGAACAATCAGTGGGGCCACAGGGAGTGGTCCTCTGCTCCCCCCAACCTGAGAGTAGGGACCTATCATAGCTGTGTCCGGCGCCGCCATGGCTGGACATTAGGGATATATAAATAGGGCCGATACGACCAGTCAGACTTTAGTTCGCTGACGAAGCCTCTTGGATAGGAGGCGAAACGTCCGAAACCTTCAAATTTGTACAGATGACGGGTGAAGAAACCTTCTCATTGATGATATGATATGATATGATATGATATGATATGATATGATATGATATGATATGATATGATATGATATGACAGGATTAGATTAGATTAGATTAGAGTACAGTACAGTAGATTTGATTCAATTAGATTAAATTAGATTGGATTCGACTAGATTGGATTGGACTAGATTAGATTAGATTAGCCTTTATTCGTCTGACTGTGGAGAAATTTACATTTTCACAGCAGCAAAGACATCACAGAAATAGGAAGAGGAATAGTTGAAACCATTTACATTTTTCATTCAGTAAAATACAACCTGTATTAAATACAACAGATTCGTATAGCTTTTTTATTTTTTTATATTATTGTTATCCGAATTATTATTTTAATGAATGACTGATCTGAAGAAACGCTAATAATTACTTCTGATGATTAAAGAAATCAGAACAAATTTAGGTAATGTCTCTCTGGCTTTCCTACGCAAAATTTACGTTTTCCTCGTGCCTATGTGGGTTTTCTCTGTGGACTGCACTTTCCTGCATTCCCAAAACATGCATGGCAGACTGCCATGGACTATGTTCGCCGAGTGGGTCAGCTGCTGCTGGCATTAGTGTAATTGAATTAGTGTGTGTGATAGGTGAAGACCTCGTCAAGAATATAGTTAATTTGAAAATTGAGGGTGGCAGTTTTAAACATTGTGTAAAAAGTTTTGAAAAGCTACTCGTTTATTACGCAAATGTCAAAATCTTCTTCCCCTAAATTTCTCATGAACTGTGTGTGTGTGCATGTGCGTGTGTGTGTTTATTGTGCCTCGACTGGAATCACCACCTGATCGTGGTGAGGCACTTTGCACGTCTCTGTGACCCTGAGAGATATGTCGGCCGGAGACTCGTACTCCTGGCAGGGTCACTCAAGCCGAACAGGTCGAACGGTAGAGGCCAGACACAGGGTGATCCCAAACCCGCATCCAGGGGTTAGGCATAGGCGGAGTCCAACAAACCGGACTACTGGCAGTGCCTTACAACTCCTGCGAGAATGGGTATTCTCATGCCACTGGAAACCCATCCACACCCTCACCTAAATCTCAACCTTTGCGCACGCTTCTTGCCCCACGCCTACTCCCCACCCCAACCCACCATGTTGGAGAAAGCCTCATCATCGTCATGATGGACAGCTACCCTACCCAAGTGGGGAGTGATGCATAAAGTAAACAAAAATGACACAACACAGTGTGCCACCTGCTTCTCATTGTAGCATCAAACAGAACTACAATGAAGTTGCTGTGGTGAGTCGCATGTTGTTGATCGTACGCGTTAATGAACAATTTTATTAAAAAAACAAGTTTAAAAAAAGATAAAAGATAGATAAACGATAAAAGATAGATTCAAAAGATAAACATTTTTATCTTTTGACTGTGTAAGGTTAAATGATTTTGATTCCACAACAAACAGAAAACTTTTTAAACTAATTTTCCATGACATTCAGCACACAAAATTATGATGTCAAAAGTCAACTACGAGCAGCGATAAGAGAAGAGAAGAGAAGAGAAGAGAAGAGAAGAGAAGAGAAGAGAAGAGAAGAGAAGAGAAGAGAAGAGAAGAGAAGAGAAGAGAAGAGAAGAGAAGAGAAGAGAAGAGAAGAGAAGAGAAGAGAAGAGAAAGTGAGGTGAGGTGAGGTGAGGTGAGGTGTGGTGAGATGAGATGAGATGAGATGAGATGAGATGAGATCAGATGAGATCAGATGAGATCAGATGAGATCAGATGAGATCAGATGAGATGATATAAGATATCTTCCCAAGAGACCATGGATAACATATTTATATAACAAGATATTTGAGTTGCTGGGCACAAATTCTGATGGGTCTTCGAAGACTCTTTTTTTTTAATCATTTAATTTCTAGGAGATGATGGACACACTTACGGTGACAGATTTATTAGTCTATCAAGGCAACATTTTTTTTTGCCAAAATGTACTATATTCAGAATCGTAGCTCTCCTGGCACTCCACTTCTATCAATCCCCATGGGCCAGTATTGATTTTTTTTTCCTCTCCGGATAAGAAGACAGAGAGTTAAGGAGCTCTGTTGAATGGAGAACTTCTCTCAGATTGCTTCTATTCTCCAGTTTATTGCATCCTGCCATTTGCACTTTCAGATGATGTCCAGTACGCCGCAGCAACTAATAAATACTTTGACAAACAATGGAAGGGTGCAGGGCTGAAGAGTGAATCAGAGGGGGACAAGATAACCACCACAGTGCTCGGAAAAAAACTAAAAGGGAAATATGTTACCAGTTGCTTCTTTTATGAAGCAGCAGGATTACATAGAAATACATTTAATTGCTGAACCATGCATCGGTTGAATGCCAGCCAATTTTAGATTTCATCTTGTGGAAGGGCAGCCAGGCGGGCCAGTTGTATGTCCTCCACTGCCTGCGTGGGTTTCCTCCGGGTACTCCGGTTTCCTCCCACATGCATGATTTGCTGAACACTCTAAATTCTCCATAGGTGTAGTGGGAGCACAGATGGTTATTTGTCTCTGTGGAGCCAGTTCCGGGTGTCCGCTGCCTATTGCCCGAAACGACTGCGAAAGGCTCCAGCATTACCCGCCACCCTTGTGTGTATAAAGAGCTTTGAAAAATGAATGAATCTTGTGGAAGGAGGACTAAAGTAAATTCAGACACTAAGATATTATAACGTAGTCAAATTTATAATGTGTCCGAAGGGTCCAGTAATTAACACATCACCCTCACAGCGCAATTCCATCCCTAAGTGGAGTTTGCATGTTCTCCTCGCATCCATGTCGGTTTTCTCCGGGTCCTCAAGTTTCCTCTCAAAAAACATGCATGGCAGGCTGATTGAATACTCTAAATCAGCGGTCGGGAACTTTTTTGATTCAGAGAGCTGTAAAAGCAAAAGACAGGTAACATCCGACTGGGTTCTGTTCCGACAAAACGGTCGTAACTCGAAATCAATTCAAAATGTTGAATAGAGACTACGTGCAAAATGACTTGCAAACAATCTGATTCAGACACCACAGGGGCGGGCGGGCGTGGCTCTGGATCGCCGGTGTGCGACCGGTTTTATATACAGGTAACATCCGAGTTACGACCGGGTTCCGTTCCGACAAAACCGTCATCAGTCAAACGGTCTTAAATCGAAAAGCATTCAAAATGGCTGACGCGAGGAACACGTGATCATAACAAATAACGACACGCTGGCATCTCCTATACGACAGGATACCATACGATGTCAATCTGTTGTATTTAAGCAACATTTTCTATTGAATACTATTATATACCAAAATGTTGACAGTTTATTTATAAATCTTATAACTTTTAGTGTCATTTTAATCATTTTATATTTCATATTATGAATCTTTATTACTGTGTTGGCGCACACGCTTTCTGCTGACCCAATACGCACGGCTTCCCACGCACGGGAGCTTTCCAAAAATCGCTCTTCCTGCTAGCGGAGAATCCAGAAGAGGTCACCTGTCTCAAAGAGGCGGCCGACCGTGCGCGGCGATCCCACCCGCTCCGCCTCGGTCCATTCAACCTGAAGTGTACTATACTCGTCATCTATTTTTACTTGTCGGGATTATTCAAAATGGGTCATTTACCTGTTTCAACATCACCGGCACCTAGGTCAGAATCATCCAATCAAAATTGAGCTTTCACCAAACCACTAGGTCAGTATCATCTAATTAGATTTGCGCTTTCTGCTAAATGTAGTCCAAACAGGAAATGAACAGTGAAAAAGCGAGAATATGTATTTAGTTTTATCTGCGAGCCAGATGCAATCATCAAAAAAGCCATAAATGGCTCAGGAGCCATCGGTCCCCGACCCCTGCTCGAAATGGTCTGTCGATGTGAATGTAAGTCCAAATGTTTTTTTGGTTCTCTGATCCCTGTGATAGGGTGGCAACCCGTCAGGGTGTCCACCACCTGCTGCTCGAAGTCAGGTGGGAGAGGCTCCAGCACCCAAAAACAAGGTGTGCAATCTGACTGGATTTCAGTTCGAGTTTTTTCACATCCTCAGCACAAAACTTTGTTACTGTATTATTTTTTTTCTCTCAGTATTGAAGGCAAAAGTACTATTTTAACATTTTGTGATGTGCTCGTTGAGGATAATTCCCGGTTCCCCATTGCAAGTTACCCTCAGCCAAAATAATTATTACCATTATGTTTTTGTCTCATTGCTTTTTGATAATGTGCGTACAAGACAAAATGTTTTTGTATTCCAAAACAGATTTTTGTCTGTTTTTTGCCCAAAAGAATTTCAGGTCGTTGTTGCAATGATTGTTTTTGGTTGTAGATTAAGAAAGAGAGATGAGTGACAATTTGATTAAAAAAAAAGATATCTTCTAACCACTAATTAAAATTGAATAGTCAAGTTGATAGAAAATAGGCTATTTTACCTCAAGTAACTATTTGTGTGAGGCTGTTTAGATATTTTTTGCTCCTTGTGTTCATTTGTCAGAAATGAAAAGAAGATATAGAGTATTTCTTTCTCCCTGCTGCAAACTCCCCTTGAAATTACATTGTTTTATTTTCAATGAAAAGGTTTCTTCAGCTGTCATCAGTACTTCTTTGAAGGTGTCGGATGTTTCTTTTCACAACACATCGGATTATGAAGACAAAATTAAAAGGTTAATAAGTGATTCTTCCACTTATGAGCAACTAAAAATGGACCCTTCCATTAGATGCAAAAAATAAATGATAGACTGTCTCCAAAAGTTAGAGAAAGGACATACATATACAAACATATAGACAGATGTATTTTAGATTATACCCAGGGGAGGCCAAGCCATGCATCTATGTCCTGCCAAAAATACATAAAGAAGGGTTTCCCCTCCGACCCATTGTTTGTAGCATTGACTCCTCTACATACAATGTAGCCAAATATTTAAAAACTATCTTAGCTCCGTTGCTTGGTAACACAGAATATCACGTAGAGAACACCACAGGGTTTGTAGAGAGGATCAAAGACATCATATTTGAACCTGAGGAAACATTGGCATTTTACGATGTGACTCTCTTTACATCTGTCCCAACCCCAGCAGCAGTCTCAGTGGTGAGGACGAGACTGATGGCGGACGTTTCTCTGCATGAAAGAACCAAACTTAAACCGGACCACATCTGCCAATTATTGGAAATCTATGTATTTTCAATTTAGGGAGAAATTTTACAAACAAATTCATGGTTGTGCTATGGGCACACCAGTTTCACCCATAGTGGCTAATCTGTACATGGAAGAGACGGAGAAACAGGCCCTCACATCCTTCCCGGGGACAAAACCTAGACACTGGTTTAGATATGTGGACGATACTTTTGTCATAATTAAAAAACAAGAAATTCAATCCTTCATAGATCACCTCAACTTGGTAGACATCAACATTAAATTTACTCGTGAGGACACCAACTAGCCTTTTTGGATTGTAAAGAAATTATAAAAGAGGACAGAGCACTAAAACAGAAGTCTTTCGGAAGGCTATGCACACTGACCAATACTTACTTTTCGATTCTAACCACCCTTTACAACACAAACTCGGAGTTATCAGAACCCTCCAGCATAGGGCTAAACTAATACCAACAAGCGTTGAAGATAGAGAAAAGGAGTCAAAACATATCAGGAGAGCACTCACAAACTGTGGGTATGTTGCGTCACACGAGTGTATGATTTTGAAGTGCGCCTTTCAACACTTTCATGTCTTTCAATTCCTTGATCTCCTTGATGTGCGTATCACCCTGACGCATAGCACACGCTTGCAAATTGTATAAAAGGAGCTGTCGCGGGACAGAGAGATTGGGCGAACCACGAGGCAGAATCACATCAGAGTCATCTCGGGCTCACGCCCGGCTCACGCCGGGCGTGGGACGGACATCACGGCACGACTTGCTCAACTCCACGCCACGATCAAGCTCTGCGCGTCACCTGCCTGGGAGATCTGACAACGAACCTACTTACAAATAAAGAGAAAAATCAAACTCTTTATTGGCGAGCCAGCCAGGAGGATTTTTTCCCTCCTCCTCAGCCCAATCAACTCTCCAAATGGAAAGAACCAGATTTCCCAGCCACCTGTGAACCCGGCATCTTCACAGCAAGACCCCTCGAGCCGAGCTCCCGATGGGCCGCCACCACCCGTGGGCGCCCCGACCCCACCGTGAAACCTGCCGCACCCTGATGGCCAACATCGTCCAATTCGCCTGGCGACTCTGCAACTAGCTGCATCGTATATGTCCACGATCGCACATCGTCGAACATCGCTTATGTCCACGATCGGACATCAAGATACTTTCATACTGCTATTGAAGGAAAAAAGATAATGTCAATAAAACATATTTATATGTTCTTTTAAATTTTCTTTTAAATTTATAAAGTATGTGGAATACAGTCCTTGTCAAAGTGCTTCATTCATAGCTGATTAGAATTATGAAGACAAGGCCGGATTACTACAAAACTTAGAATGCTGCAAATAAGTTCTTGAGAGTCGATTGCCACAGTGTGTTATTTCCAGCCAGATGCTTTCACTCATGGATAGAGCGATTTAGAGCATGTGTTTGTTTCTTATTTACTTTATGAGTAAAATGAGAAGAGATGCGGAAAACCGCAGACCTGGAAAATATTGCGGCTTGGGTCGCACTTTCATTTCCTACTGTCTGGGCTTTTCAGTCGGCTTGACCACGAGACCTCAGATTTGTTTTTAAGTACACAATACACACAAGCAGATAATTCACAACTCATTTGTGTCAAAGCAACTTTGTTTTCAACCTTTTTATCACATTTAATGTTTATTGTAAATTTTAGATTCGAAAATGTAACAGTTAAACATAAAACTTTCATTTTTAATTAAAATATAATACTGTATTATTATTATTCCAGATATTTCCCTTTTTTTCTTTTTAACCAACACTATTATTTTTAAAAAGGCATACATCCCACAAAAAAAGAGCTACTCGCTATATCAGCTCTTTGAAAAGGAAGTAACACACTGCAAATAGCTGAAAATATCAAGGACATGATGTGAAATATTTGAAAGCTGACCAGATAGAGCTCGCAAGTCTGCTTCACAACAGAATGTTGCGGGTTCAAATCTCTGATCAAACCTTTTCATTGTACGCACTACATTAATTAAAGACTCAAATGTGTCCATTCGTGTGATTGTGAGAGTTGTTTATCAGTCTAATAATATACTGCATATCAGAATTATACATTAGAGGGACAACTCATATTAGAGGCTTTGGAGAGAAAGTCAGAGAGGCCAGACTGAGATGGTTTGGACATGTCCAGAGGAGAGAGAGCGACTATATCGAGAGGAGGATGCTGAGCCTTGAACTGCCAGGCAGGAGACCGAGAGGAAGACCGAAGAGGAGGTTTATGGATGTGGTCAAAGAGGACATGAAGGTAGCTGGTGTGAGAGAAGAGGATGCACAAAACCGGGTTAGATGGAGGACATTGATTCGCTGTGGCGACCTCTGAAGGGAAAAGCCGAAAGGAAAAGAAGAAGAAGAAGAAGATCAGAATAAGTTGAAATACGTTTCAACTGTGAACCAGAGTATATGTACATCATAGAATATAATAAATAATAGTGATTGATAAATAGATGCAAAGGAAAAAGAAGACAAAAGCAAACGAAAAATAAAAAAGAACTTACTGGGGTAGACGTGATACACTGTTCTGTGGATCAAACGAAATGGAATGTCACGACTCGACTTTGCACAAGTAGTATACTATATATATATATATATATATATATATATACTAAATAAAGTAAAAAAACAAACTGCAGTCTAAGTGAAATAGAGAACAAACTTGACAATGTTATGCATTAGTGTTGGCTGTCAGGAAACTGTATTTGTTGAACCTTCCTAAGACCTCACACTATAATCATTTTTCATGGTTGCCTGAAGTATAAGTAGAGGAAATGGCCTTGACTTAAGCTAGCGTTAAGTCATAAGGATATGGTCAATTTGGTACACGACCATAGCCATGCCCCTGAGTCATTGTACTGTATGTATGTTTTTGTCAACCATTCCCAGGACAGCAGCTGAATAATACTGTAAAATATATATTCACTGGAATTGGTTTCGAGGGAACAACAAGAGCCCCAAATGCGTATTTCTTTGCTATTACAGAGAAATGTTAAAGTCTCAGCTAGTGGTCAGTAGCTTGTCATGCTCAATCTTATTTTTCTCATCATTTTGATGTACCGGTAGTTTTGGGTTCATGTGTCCATTGAGAGAAAGAAACGTGTGTTGAAGATATTTCCAATGGACCCAATGTGTGCAGAGAACAAGCATGAATCAATATATATATCTCATCTCATCTCATTTTCCGTACCGCTTATTCCTCATTAGGGTCGCGGGGGTTGCTGGAGCCTATCTCAGCTGTCTTCGGGCACGAGGCGGGGGACACCCCGAATTGGTTGCCAGCCAATCGCATACAAAGACATACAACAGTCACTCTCACACTCACACCTAGGGACAATTTGGAGTGGTCAATCTGCCTGCCATGCATGTTTTTGGAGTGTGGGAGGAAACCGGAGCACCCACGCAGGTCCGGGGACAACATGCAAATCCACACAGGGAGGGGACCGGGACGTTTAACCGGCGACCTATATACTATGAATCGGTGTGCTAACCACTCGACTACCGGGCCTATATATATATATATATATATATATATATATATATATATATATATATATATATATATATATATATATATATATATATATATATATATAGTTTATATATATATATATATATATAGATAGATAGATAGATAGATAGATAGATAGATAGATAGATAGATAGATAGATAGATAGATAGATAGATAGATAGATAGATAGATAGATAGATAGTAAAGTCTCGTTATATCGATTTATATTGATAATACTGCTTATTATTATTATTATTTCTTCCCCCAAGCCAGTAACTCTTTGAACTCTTTGAACTCTTTGAACTCTTTCAACAGTAGCCAAAATGGAACTGTATAGTGCCACTTAGCAGTTTTTTGGACGACGATACTAGTGCAGCGTGTTCTACCGGAAACAAATTCCTTGTGTGTTCTACATACTTGGCAATAAAGATGATTCTGATTCTGATTATTTTTTCATTTCCCGTGCACATTTCTAGTCTTTTTATGCATAATTTGTTCCGTTTAGTACGATTCGTGGTTTTTACGATAATCCGGTTACTACAGTACTCTTTTTCATCTCCCGCCGGCCATTTTGCTATGTTTATATCGATACACGCCATCGGTTGCGCCATCGGTCGCGCCATCGGTCGCGCCATTGGTCGACTTGGTCATGTGACTTGGTCACGTGAGTTTGTTACGTGACCAGCTCCCGTGTAGCAGAGCCATTTTCATTTTCAGACACTAGCTTGTGTGTAGCAGACGAGATTGAAGTGTTTGTGTTAAAAGGTAAAAATGGGAAGCAGAAGAAGATTGATGACTTTTTTTAAATTGTGTACAAAATACAGTAAGATGTAAGCGTTGCAGTTTCCCTGTTGTGTTATGTACATGCCCACTGTACTGTATATGAATGCAATTGTTTTTTTGCAACATTCTTGTTTTGTCTGCTGAAGCGTGATGATTTTGAAAATTACCATACATTCCATACTGTGTATTAAAGGACAACCGATGTCACTTTTTATTCAAATGCAAAACACCAATAAAAATGACTTCACGCCAAGACGTCTTGCATTGCTTGTGAATCCAAACAATGGCTTCAGATTCGGATAATATGCTTTCTTGTTACACATCCAGTTATGAATATGATTCAAATACACTGTAGTTCTGAAGAGAAAAGCATACATGTTTGCAATCGATTAAAGAATTATATGTGGCGTTTTGAGGCAACATTGGGGGAACATCTCTCACCCCCCCAAAAAGAGAGGCACAAAATGGCGAGCTCATGGCTAGCTCCGTTTCTTATATGGTGCTTGGATGCCCTCTTTTGACTGCTTTTGTTAATGCAGTTCGGCGCAGTACGGACATACTGACAGTACGGTTATATCGACATTTTTTCTAACTCCCGAGAATATTGATATAACGAGACTTTACTATATATATATATATATATATATATATATATATATATATTGTCTTGGCAAACTACAAATATGGCAGAAGCTGTAGTCCAAAGATGAGTGTCTTGGTAAACTACAAATATGGCCGAAGCTGTAGTCCAAAGATGAGTGGCACCATTTTTCCCCCAGAGGTGAGAGCTGGAATGAAGGCAGGTGTGCCAGCAGCTGAAAGCCATTCAGAAATCAGGAAGGCTCTCACCAGAAGAAACCACTCCTTAAAATAGTCAGTTGCTACACTGCTCAGCGTTCGGTTCAAGTACTGCTCTAGGAGTTTACCAAGACAGTGGAGTTCAACTGTGTAAAGACCAGGGTGGCTGATGGTGAGAGAACCTGTTATTGTGACCGTTTATTTGATTATTTGATTTGGTGGTTTAATGTCAAAACCAACCTGTTAAGCCTTCAAATGTAAACCTAATTGCTGTTTGTGTTTTACCTTCTTCAAAGGTTTTTCACTTTGCAATCAGCTTGCAATCAGCTTGCAATCTGCAATTGTCTTTTCAATGAGAAAAGAGACGATTAAGTCCAAAATAAAAGAGGAAAAAGAAAGGAGAAATCTGTCTCATCATTGGAGTCAAAGAGTGAAGTCCCAGTGTAATCCAGGTCAACACAGACAAAACCCTTTTCAAGTTAGGGGCAGAACTCAAAAAACCATCATAACTTGACATATATATATATATATCTCGATGAGAAGGTTTCTTCAGCCGTCATCTGTACAAATTTGAAGGTTTCGGACATTTCGCCTACTATCCAAGAGGCTTCATCAGCGAACTAAAGTCTGACTGGTCGTATAGGCCCTATTTATATATCCCTAAATTTATATATCCCCAGACATGGCGGCGCCGGACACAGCTATGATAGGTCCCTACTCTCAGGTTGGGGGGAGCAGAGGACCCCTCCCTGTGGCCCCATTGATAGTTACTACATTCCTGACTAACGACTGGCCTATTTCCCCCACTCCCACCGGCATCAGCATTACGAATGTTGCCTAACCTGTTTTGCCTAAGCAGGCTATTGTATAAACGATCCAAATTGAATCTCACCCCACCAGACCGGTTTAATGAAGGATTTTGTTGTTTTATAAGAATCGCTTCTTTTACCCCCCTTTCAAACCATCTATGTTCTTTCGCTAAGATTTTAACCTCATTGTCGTCTAATGAGTGGTTGCTAGCTTTTAGGTGCAAATGTACTGCCGATTGAGGCCCACTTGTATTATCCCTGCGATGTTGATAAGGTCTTTTTTTGAGGATTTGTTTAGTCTCCCCAATGTACTGCTTTTTACAATTTTCATTCTTACAATATATTGAATAAACTACATTACTTTGTTTTTCATTTGGTAGCCTATCTTTTGGATGCACTAATTTTTGCCTTAACGTGTTTATCGTTTGAAATAAGTAGGAATTTCATGTTGCCAAAGGACTCTTTTTTCAGAAACTCCTGCAATGTAAGGTACTGCTACTCCTCTCCTTTTTGTATCTTGAGAGTTATTGGTTTCATTCCCTATTCTTTCTTTCTGACATTTGTTGAATGACCACTGAGGGTACCCACAGTTAGTGAGTGCTCTCCTGATATGTTTTGACTCCTTTTCTCTACCTTCAATGCTAGTTGGTATTAGTTTAGCCCTATGCTGGAGGGTTCTGATAACTCGTAGTTTGTGTTGTAAAGGGTGGTTAGAGTCAAAAAGTGCGTAGCCTTCCTAAAGACTTCTGTTTTTAGTGATCTGTCCTCTTTTATAATTACTTTACAATCCAAGAAGGCTAGTTGGTTCTCTTTAATGTCCTCACGAGTAAATTTAATGTTGATGTCTACAGAGTTGAGGTGATCTGTGAAGGATTGAATTTCTTGTTTTTTAATAATGACAAAAGTATCGTCCAAATATCTAAACCAGTGTCTAGGTTTTGTCCCCGGGAAGGATGTGAGGGTCTTTTTCTCAATCTCTTCCATGTAAAGATTAGCCACTATGGGTGAAACTGGTGAGTCCAGAGCACAACCATGAATTTGTTTATAAAATTTCTCCCGAAATTCAAACTACGTAGTATTAAGGCAGATTTCCAATAATTGGCAGACGTGATGTTTGGTTCTTTCATGCAGATATATATATATATATACCTGAGTCTAACACTCATGCACACAAACATGCTTTATCGTCCTTTTTTCCGGTGAGTTTATACAATATAGTATACCAAAATAAATCATTGAATTAATTATGTTTACCCAAATTGCCTCACTATCATAAAAGATGTAATAACAATAATAGTAATAATAATAATAATTATTATAATAATAATTATTATAATAATAATTAATATGCCTTGTGGCCAACTGGCTATGGCTACGGATTCATTTGAAGGTGCAGGGTTCATTCCCAGTTCTGCCCGACATAAGACTACAATTGGCTGGCAACCGGGTCAAGATGTCTCCCGCTTAGTGCCTAAAAACAGCTGAGATAGGCTTCAGCACCCGTGCCCCGTGACCCGAATGACGATAATGCGGTCCAGAAAATGAATGAATGAATGAATGAATGAATATTAATACTAATAATAATAATACTCCTTCTAATAATAATACAGTAATATGTTTTATTTGTATAGCATAAAAAGATTCCACCTCAAGGCACTTAACCTAGTAAAAGACGATTATTAAAAAAATAATGGGACAAATAAGACAATGTCATATTCATATGAAACAGTGTTTAAAATAAAGAATAAATAAATTACAAATAAGTTGAGAGTTTACATTGAACAAATAGCTCATGTATTTTGTTTTTCTACTTTCATTTCTTTCATCACTTTGCTGCTGTGAAATGTAAATTTCTCCACTGTGAGACTAATAAAGGCAAATCCAATCCAATCCAATCCAATAATTGTGTACTACAAGTTACAAGTCAATTCGAACAGTTTGATTTTTAGTGCTGTTTTAAAGGAGGGGAGTGTGTATGAGGTGATGAGGGAGAAAATTCCAGAGGGAGTAGACAGTGATAGGGAAGGCTCCGTCTACCCAGGTTCTGGTGCTTAATTCTGATGAGAGGGCTGAGGAGGTTTGTATGGGCGGATCTAAGATTGTGGTGAGGGGACTAATGTTTTGAGGGGCCTTAAAGTTGATGAGAATAATTTTAAACTAGATTGTTTTTTGAATGGGGAGCCAGTGTAGATGTTGGAGGACTGTGGTGATGTGGTCTCGAGTGAGGGAGTGGATGAGGAGAAGGGCATCCCACCCATTCTTGGTAACTTTCACACAGCAAGAACCAAAACAAGAGCGCTGAAAATCCTACTGGACCCTCCGCATCCCGCTCACCACCTTTTCCAGTTACTCACCTCAGGCCTCCCTCTCGCCATTAACTCTCTATGAAGTAACCCACATCTAACTGGATACAGTGATACCTCGGTTTACGGACCCCTTGGCTTACGAACTTTTCGTTTTCCGAATGTTAAATTTATGAACATTTTACCTTGACGTACAAACTGTTTTTCGGGATACACACGGAGCTGCCACAATGAGTGATGTGTCGTTCGTAAACAAGCCCGCTCTCCTAACAAGAAAATGGCAGCCCGCTTGTTTTGGTCCTTTATTCCCCGCCCCCAGTCATCGGTTAAAGCCACGTGATGGGGGTGGGGATTACAGACAGACAGCTGGTGAAGCCATTCTCCAAAAAAACTAAATGGCAGCTGACATTTTTTTTCCTCTATTCCTCGCCCCCAGTCTTCAGTTAAACCCACATGATTGGTCAAGAATGTAGCAATGAGGAGAGGTGGTTTAAACATTAAAGAGACAGGCATACGACAGAGAGAGAGTGTGACAAAATGGATAAAAAACAATGAAATTTAGACTTGTTTCAACTTTGATACTTCAAAGGCAGAGTGGAGACTGTAATGTTAAAATTCCCATCAATCAGGCTCCACAAATAACCCGCACGAGCCATCTGTACACAACCCAGCTAAACAGAACACAATTGATGAGGAACAAGGTAAAATTAGAAAGAAAGAAGAAGGCTCCCTTCCTCATAAAGTGTTTAATGCTGATGAAACCGGTCACTCCATTCCATCAAGCCATCAACGACCATCACAAAGGTAAATGAAACAACTTTATTATATAGTAGTTTATTTCTTTAATTATAATACCATAGCACATTTATTATACATGAAATAAGGTATATTTTGGGCAGTTTTAAGGCTGAGAAAATTAGAAAGTAGAAAATTATGTTTTATGGGGACCCAAGAATGCATTATTCTCATTTTAATTGTTTCCTATGGGAAATTAATTTTAGGGAAACAAACTTTTCGCCTTACACACTGTCTGGGAACCAATTAAGTTTGTAAGCCAAGGTATCACTGTAGTGGCTAATTTGCACAACCCTGTGGAACAGCATCCCGTTATACTCATTGTAGCTCCAGCTCTATACTCACTTGAACCACTGTCACTGATCTATATAATCATCAGCACCAGCCTCTTTGAGCATAATTGCACACTTTTCGTACTACAAATACAGCTTTAAAATGGTTCAATGTTTTTCTGCACCAACAGTACAAGTGTTAATGTGTTTTATTCAAGCACTGATCACTTTAGCTATGCTTGATATTTAGTACATTGTCTTACAAATGTTCTTGAGGGGGACCCACTGCAGTGGTTTACTTGCATTATGCAATGCTTTTCCATATTTATTTGTCATGTCCTTGTTATGATGATACTAGTGCAGCATGTTTTCTACCCGAGACAAATTGTATTATACATACTTAGTCATAAATCAAATAATGATTATTCTGATTCTGATTGAATTCTAAGTCTGTCTAACAACAAACTGTGTGTGTGTGTGTGTGTGTGTGTGTGTGTGTGTGTGTGTGTGTGTGTGTGTGTGTGTGTGTGTGTGTGTGTGTGTGTGTGTGTGTGTGTGTGTGTCATGATCTGGTTTGCGACCAACGGGGGGGCGCTGTCGGCCCCGCCTGCACCTGCGCAGGTGCAGGCGCTGTCGGCCCCGCCTGCACCTGCGCAGGTGCTGGTCGTCCCGCTCAGATTGGCGACCAGCGGGTAGCGACGTCAGCCCTGTCGGCAGCCTCGCAGGTGCTGGTCGTTATAATCTATAACACTTAAAAGGACACCTGGCACGATCATCCGGTGCCGATTCATTGTTTGTTTGCTGCTTGTTTGCAGCATGCATAGTGTACGTGTTTGTTTAACCTTGGCGGGCTTTTACTTTTGGTCTTCTTTTGCTACTTTGTATTTTTTCCATTCAGATCATTTTGATGTTTTACATTTTGTTCCTGCTGACTTTATTTTAATACAATTTGTCAAACAACCTCCTGCTCCCTCCTGCCTGCTTTTTGGGATCCGAACCCGCCATCAGCACCTTGCAAACCGTGACAGAATGAATCGGCCCACCATCGGATCCCGCAGGTACATCGGACCCGTCTCATTTCCACCCTGTGCCTGGCAATGCTACGAGAGAGAAGTTTGAATTGCGTCACTCGACGTAAACGTCCGGCCGAGACCTCCTTCCAGAATTCCGCATCGGTATGTGCTGTAAAACAAGGATGTACAGTGGGACCTTGGTTTACGAACATAATTGGTTCCCAGTGTGTAAGGCGAAAAGTGTGTATCCCGAAAATTAATAATCCGTTCTCAGGTCCTCATAATTTTCTACTTTCTAATTTTCTAAGCCTTAAAACTACACAACATATACATTATTTTATGTATAATAAATGTGCAATAGTATTATGATTAAAGAAATAAACTGTACGGTACAATAAAGTCATTTTATTTACATTTGTATAATAAATGTGCAATAGTATTATGATTAAAGAAATAAACTGTACGGTACAATAAAGTCAATTTATTTGTGATGGTCGTTAATGACTTGATGGAATGGAGTGTCCGGTTTCCTCAGCATTAAACACTTGATGAGGAACATAGGCTTCTTTCACCATCTTTAGGAATGATCCCTTGTAGGTGCTTTCTCTGTGATAATTGTATCTAGTTCTTCATCAATTGTGATCTGTTTAGCTGGGTTTATAGCTTTTTACATCAACTGTACAGATGACTTGTGCGGGTTATTTGTGGAGCCTGATTGATAGGATGTTTTAACTGTTTTCTATCCATTTTCTCACTATTCTCACACTCTCACACTTTTGTTTTTTTGTTTCAAGCTCTGTCATGTCCCTTTCGTGTTTTTTTTCTCACTCTCTGTGTGCCTGTCTCTTTCATGTTTAACCTCCCCCCACTGCTGGGTTCTTGACCAATCCTGTGTCTTTATCCGAAGACGGCATTTTGTTTTTTGGAGAACGGCCTCACTCTCTCTGTCTGCAACCCCATCCCCCACTGCTGCGTTCTTGACCAATCACGTGGCTTTAACCGAAGACTGGGGGCGGGGAATAGAGGACAAAAACAGAGGCCACCATTTTCTTGTTAGAACGGGATCGTTCGCAAACGACACATCATTCATTGTGGCAGCTCCGTGTCTATCCCAAAAAATAGTTTGTATGCCAAGGTAAAATGTTCATAAATGTAACGTTCGTAAACCGAAAACTTCGTAAGCCAAGGGGTTCATAAACCGAGGTCACACTGTATGTCGAAAAAAAAACAAATGAAATTGAATTTAAGGGTGGCTCAAAATTCGCTGGCCATATATGAGCCAGAGAAAATTGATTTCTGGCTTACGTACTTCACACCACAAAAGGTATGACAGAGTCAAGCCAGTTTCTTCTTTGCCACTCCTAGACCATGTTTGGCCCACATGCATTAGGCAGTGCCGACACAAGTCCAGCTGTTCCAGCTTCATGCCGAATGCAGGCCCAATGCATTTGCTGTCTGAGTTTCCATTATAAGACAATTATATGACTAGTATTCATTTTCACAACTTCCAGTTAATGTCAAATCTAAGTAGATCTCAGAAAATGTTATTCCCCACCGCACACCAGGCTTATATGTCCTCTCTTGTTTGAATACATCCCCACTGTGGAGGAGAACAGAGGTGACTTGTCATTCAGCTTACCCTTCAAGTGACCGGATGAAGGCCAGAAAAGAGGGTGGGGGTTGGGGTGGCCTGTGTGGGTAGAAGGAGGACCTGGGCCAAGGTCATGAAAGCTAATTTGTTTCCTGCTGAGACGGACCACACACTGCCTGCACAAGAGGGGCTTTGATGTTGTAAAAGGGGCATAAGCTGAGTTCATCAACCACAGAGTTCAATGCATCATAAAAGAAGAAAAGTATGTTCATTATTGTATCATTTGCTCTTTTCCTTGCTAATAGTTTGAGAAAAATAATTTCACACTGTTTATGAATGTCCTAAAATGTCACCTTCCATAAAATAAATGGAACCTCTTGGGTGGACAAAATTGCTTCTGAGAAATAATAATACAGTAAAGTCTCGTTATATCGATATCGGGTATATCGATAGCCCCGGTTATATCGATACTATTTCTATGCACGCACGGAGAAAATTACATGCAAACAGGGTCGGATATATCGATAGTCCCGGTTATATCGATATTTTTCGGACTCCCTTGAATATCGATATAACGAGACTTTACTGTAATAATAATAATAATCCATCTTCTGCTGCTTATACGGGGTCTGGTCACGGGTGGGTCAGTAGGGAAGCCCAAACTTCCCTCTCTCCAGCCACTTCTTCCAGCTCGTCCTGGCGGATCCCGAAGCGTACCCAGGCCAGCTGGCAGTCATAGTCTCTCCAGCGTGTCCTGGGTCATCCCCGGGTTCTCCTGCCAGTGGGGCATGCCCGGAACCCCTCACCAGGGAGGCGCCCAGGCTGCATCCTAATCAGATGCCCGAGCCACCTCATCTGGCTGCTCTCAATGTGGAGGAGAAGCGGCTCGACTCTGAGCCCCTACCGGATGACCGAGTTTCTCACCTTATCTCTAAGGGAGAGCCCGAACACCCTACAGCAGGGGTCGGGAACCCATGGCTCGCGAGCCATATATGGCTCTTTTGATGATTGCATATGGCTCGCCGATAAAACTAAATACATATTCTCGTTTTTTTCGCCGTTCATTTCCCGTTGGGGCTGCAGTTGGCGGAAAGCGCAATTTTGATTGGATGACACTAACCTAGGTTGGCCGAAAGCGCCATTTTGATTGGATGATACTGGCCGTTATGTTGAAACAGGTAGACGCCCCTTTAAATGAGCCCAACGACTGCACATCAGCTTGAATGCACCGGAGCATTCGCCTTTGAGGAGAGAAAATGTACTGATTCTAATTTGCAATGAAACAATACCATCGCTGAAACAGTCGAATGCCAGTGACATTTTAGCAAGCCCCGTGTTAACGTTAGCATCAACATACTTCTGCGAGAAGTATATTGCAGATAGCAAGTGTGGAAGCTTATGAGCCATGTGCAGGCTAGCTAGCAGTAACTTCGCCTCTGGACCGGCAAATTGCATTTCATTCCGATCGTTTGCCTGGATTTTTACCAATCACGAGGGACGGAAAACCATTCATATTAACGGTGAGTACTATCACAAAGTTATTTTAAATAATACATTCTGATATTTTGCCTTTGTATGTGCACGCACACCCGTGTGTGTGTGCGCACGCACGCGCGCGTGCGTGTGGCTTTCACTGAAAAACATTTCGAAATATTTTACTTTTATGGCTCTCTTAGTCAAAAAGGTTCCCAACCCCTGCCCTACAGAGAAAGCTCATTTCGGCCGCTTGTATCCGGGATTTCGTTCTTTCGGTCACGACCCATAGCTCGTGACCATAGATGAGGGTTGGAACGTAGATCAACCGGTAAATTGAGAAGTCCGCATCACAGCAGACGGCGCACCGATCCCTTTGTCGATCTCTCTGTCCCTCGTACACTCATTTGTGAACAAGACTCCCAGATACTTAAACTCCTCCACTTGGGGCAAGATGTCCTCCCCGACTCGGAGGGGGCAATCCATCCTTTTCCGACTGAGAACCATTGTTTCAGATTTGGAGGTGTTGATAATAATAAAAATCATAATAATAACAGTGTTTGCAATAGCGTCTGCCCAGTGGCCCGGGTCGGACAACTTTTACATCGGGCGTACAACTTTCAAAACATCTCGGTCCGGATGGCCGACAACTTCGTCAAGAAAAAAAAGTGTTTTTTTTTTTCTTCAAATCAAACGTTTATTAGATTCAATAACACAAAAGCCACAAACAAACCGCTACAAGCGACGGGGACTCCACTTTCTCGGCGGCTTACAAAACTCTCAAGTACACTTTTCAGTCAGGGTGTAGTCAGAAGCAGGCTTCTGATTTTCTGCCTGTGTCGAATATGCAAATTGCCAAACGAACGTTCGTTTGCCAAAACACTGATAACAATAATTCACAGTGCTGAGGTTGTGAGTTCAAGTCCCTCTCCGGCCTCCCTATGTGCAGTTTACATGTTGTCCCCGCCCGTGTGCGTTTTCTCTGGGTAGTCCGTGTCCTCCTACGTTCCAAAAACATGCATGGCAGGCTGTTTGAACACTCCAAATTGTCCCTCGGTGTAACCATCATTTTACTTAAGTCTTTTTTGACCCCTGTCACATAATGTGTCCAAACCTGTCTCTTGGTGTGGTCAGTTATCTATTAGATGTTTGTTTCGTGATCAGATTTCACTGTGCTCAAGTAAAAATTTATGCTCAGCAGAGATTGTCCTTTTGCATTGCAATAATAAATCTGCTCCCTCGTCGTCCCTAATACAAACACATATGGCACTAAAATAGGATAAGGATCATTGTTACATTTTTCCACTGATGTTGCAAAGACAACCACCTGCTATCGATCAAATGCTCACAAGATTATATGTCATTAAACGCAGTTTTGGAAAACAGCTTGGCGCTTTTAACAGTCACAGTCAAAGAGGAAATGAATGTATTTGCCACCTCAAGGGCACACATGGTAGGTTTGTGTATCCTGTAAAGCAGTAGTTAATCACTGTCTGCATAAACCTTGTAGCCTTGAGTGGGGAAAAGCCATAAGCTAGAGAGGAAAATGTTTATTCCATGAAGCTCTTACACTTGAAAAATGCCAGAACTAGTATTACACAGCATGTAGTGTGGAGCACAACATGTTAAATAGCTTCAACGTGTGACAACAATTGACAAGATTCTTAAAATGAATACTGTATCAATATTACATTGAAGGTGAGCTAATTGTTTTCTTTTTTTCTGTTTAATTAGCACCTGCAAGGCGTTCCTATTAACACTGCTAAAATTTCCTCCCCATTTGCTAATTAAGTGAAAACAGAATGGACAGCTTATTAGAACAAAGGTCAGTGATGGCACTCTGTTTCAACTCACTGTTGTTTGGATGGCACCTGGTGAAAGAGAAAAAGAGAGAGAAGTGGGGTGAAAGTGAGAGAGCGAGAGAGCGAGACAAGTTATTTTTCTATTTTTGTACGCAGCACAAGTCTAGCGCAAATGCAACGCACGGTGGAACTGTCGGTATCTGGAGTTTTCTTTGTTTTTGTGCTTTCGTAGATGGCCATAGTTGGAAATGAGTGTGTGTGCCGTTGTGGGACTGAACTTGATTGTTGGACAATCGAAGCATCACATTCCCTTTTAATTTGGCGCAGGTGAGACACGAGGGAAATGGTCAGAGTATTATGGTGTTGTTGTAGTGATTACAACTTTCAGAGAATGTAAAAGCGCCCGCCTCCAAATCATGTTTGGGTGTGTGACAGCCTCTGTACAAAACCAGGGCCTTCCTTTCTGTTTAGGCACAAATCTTTTTGTTTTGTACCTTTAGTCTCATTTGCGGTTGATTTTGGACAATGTCATCAATTCCTAATACCTTTATTGTTTGTTGTTCAAATATTCTCCACAGGTGAGAAAGGGGATGCATGACTGTGGAGTCACTCAGCCTCTTGCGGGTATTATATCAAATAACATGCAATGTCAGATTAAAACTGAACTGCTGAAAGATAGGTATCCATCAGTGACCTTTCTTGAGAGGCTGCAAGGCATGCCATGGTTGTCAAGAAGGAGGAATAAGGTGACTCCTCCATCTTTAATCTCCTTTTCCCGGCCAATTGATCGCACTTTCATATCCATTAGGCTGGCTTTGGACCTGCTGTGATGAATAGTCGATTGCAGCCATTCTTCTTGAAGGCCAAAGTGCACAAAAAGAAAAGAAAATAACTACACAATACAATATACTCGACAGCTCTGTAAGTGATGCTTGTGTATGGTGAGCAAATTAAAAACATTTGGAGGCTCCCAAATATTCACAAAGCAAAATGTATTAATTCAGTGAAATTCTCATGTTGTATATGTTCACTATGCTGTGCTCTTTTTATTTTCAATGCTGACAAGTGTTGTTGGTATGTTTTTTAAATCCTTGAACATGTCCGTGTAAGCTCTCAGTCGTACAGGAGTGTTCCATCGATGAAAAGGTTTCTTCAGCCGTCATCTGTACTTCTTTGAAGGTGTCGGACGTTTTGCTTCTTATCCAAGAAACTTCGTCAGGAAACTAAAGTCTTACTGGTAGTTTAGGCCCTATATATATATCGATATATATATATATATATATATTTATATATATATATATATATATCCCTGCAACTCCATATATATATATATATATCATAATATATTGCTAATCAGTAAAGTCTATATATACAGTAAAATCTCGTTCGATATCCAAGGGAGTCCGAAAAAATATCGATATAACCGGGACTATCGATATATCCGACCCTGTGTGCATGTAATTTTCTCTGTGCGTGCATAGAAATAGTATCGATATAACCGGGACTATCGATATATCCGATATCGATATAACGAGACTTTACTGTACTTTTTTTTTTTTTTGCTTAGTGGATTAATTAACCGTAGTTTATTTTGTTATTGTTATTCATATATATGTGCAAGAGGTGGTTATCATTAAACTGCAGGATCAGCAAATGTATTCCAGGCAGTCATTTAATGACATCTCAAGCAACGCACTGATTGCCCAATCTGAGTGTCTCTGAATCTGACAATTTCTACATGCAGACAGCTATCACACTGAACATTTTTACATCAGTTTCTCTTTTGCAGCTTAACGTTTTTAAGGACTATCTATAACAGGGGTCGGGAACCTTTTTGACTAAGAGAGCCATAAAAGTAAAATATTTAGAAATGTTTTTCCAGCGAGAGCCACACGCACGCGCGCGTGCACATACAAACGCTCGCGTGCGCGCGCGCACATACAAACGCTCGCGGACACTTTTCAACAAAATATCAGAATTCATTATTTAAAATAACTGTGATAGTACTCACCATTAACATGAATGGTTTTCCGTTCCTCGTGTTTGGTAAAATTCCAGGAAAACGATCGGAATGAAATTCAATTTGCCGGTCCAGAGGCGAAGTTACTGCTAGCTAGCCTGCACACGGCTCATAAGCTTCCACACTTGCTATCTGCAATCTACTTCTTGCAGAAGTATGTCAGTAAATAAAAATTCTAAATTATTATAACCACCATTCACTAAGGAAAAAAAAACATTTTAATTGTTATTTTTTTCAGGAATTCAGGTTACCCATTTTTTTCTTTATCTTGTGTTTACCAGTAGCCTATCATGAAAATCTACACAAAAAGGAGGAGTGAAAAATAGATGTTTACAGATGCCTTAAAAATGGTGAATGTTGTCACGTCAATAAACCCATTTTGCCCCACAACGAATAGTTGATGATTCCACACCAATAATACATTTATGAATAGACAAGTGCCTTCATCACACCAGCAGGGGTGCCCATTAAAATAGAGAATGAACACAATAATTGTGATTTTCACATAAATCCACTTCCAAATGGGGTTCCGACTGAGGAATTGTTGAAAAAGCTGTAATTTTCTCCCAAAACATGGCACACTCACAAGGACCCTTGCAAATCAACAAGTATTTGCCCATCTCTTCTGATGTCTCAGATAAAGGTTTTCAAATGCTTTTAGGGAGTTACTTTGTTGACATTTTTTTTCTATTTAGATGATGTCATACTGTCCAAGTGGTGACCAATGACCTTTTGTGAGACCTATGCGTTAATGTAAACACTCAGGATTCCGTATTTAGTTAAGCATAATGGTTTCTAGTTTCTGGTGGTTTGGTTGACTAGTGGCCACGCAAGTGTGTTTTGCCACCTTTCACTTGAAGAATGCTCACGGGGTGGGTAATTTGAACAACTGGGCAATAAATTGAACAACTTGGAAAGTCAGCAAAACCATGAACAAAAGTTGCAACAACGGATCACAGCAAAATCTGGAGACAAAAAATAATTTAGGAGGCCAATAAGCATAATGACAAAAACAACAAGCAATGAATGTTATCACAATGGGCAGCATTTAAAAAAAAATATCTAGCTCAAATTGTTTTTCATCTTATTGTTCATTTCAACAATTAATTTCATCATAGGTAGTTGAATAAAACACCACTTGTTATCTTGAAGCACATACACTTTCACGTAATAGTTGTATTTAGTTCATCTTGTCTACTTGATATCTAATTTAAAACAGATTCTTATCTTACAGACAGTGTATTGTAGGTGTTTCAAACCTGACATGTTTCGGCAGAGTGTATTTGTCAGAGGTATTTGAAACACCTACAATACACTGTCTGTAAGATAAGAATCTGTTTTAAATTAAACACACACTTTCAATTTGTAATTTATGATCCAACATTATATGAATATAAATGATGAAGGCAATGGCAAGCAATTTTTTTTGATGCATGAACTCCTCCTCTTCTTTTCCTTTCGGCTTTTCCCTTCAAGGCATGAACTGAAGGGGACTAAAGTTAAAGCAGGGTTGAGTTAATTGTTAGATTTATTTAACATTCTGAAGTTGTCCATTTTTTAATACAGTCAAACAAAATAAAAAAGAGTTTAAAATATGCAAAAATAAATGTCAAAAGGACCAAGCCATGGATGGCTGTCGGATTTCTTTTCTTTTTACTGTTTTATTTTTCCTTCAGTCTTAGTGGTAAAGACAATCCTGACAAATTTATAATTGATCATTCTGTGACACGCATACTGCATTTTAAGCATAGGCATGCCTTTGAGATTTAACACGGTCTTTGAAAGGAAAGACATTCTTTGCTGCTTTGGCGAAGTAATAAAATGTCTAGACGCCAACTAACATGAATTTCCCTGCAGAATTAGTGTCATTGGTGAGAAAGCTTGACTATGTACTCTCTGGGGCTGTTTGAAATACTGTCTTTGAAATAAATGCTCACTTCTCCACTGTTCCTTTAAAGGACAACCGATGTCTTCGGACAAGTTGTGTCCATAATTTGTAAAATGGCTTCAAATGACTTCTACTGAGCGTATTTTACAAAGATTCCACCGCATATAGCTATATTTTACATTTTAAGAGTCGCGCTGAATATTCAGGAAGTCTTGTTTTTGAGTTGGTGACGAGTCCGTACGTGACGTCACTGACCAAAAAAAAAGACACACTGTAGCAGTCCTTCCATCACATCAATGTATTTTGCTGTACTTGTTTGGTCTGAAAACCTCGTGTTGCACCAAAAAGCCACCACAAGAGGGCGACCAAGCTCCGTGGAAGGAATTTATCAGCCTGTGGAAACGGGCTGATTAATTCATCACAGGAGCTTGGACACCATTTTCTGCCTCTTTTTGGGTGATACATTTCCCCCCAATGTTGCCTAAAAATGGCCTGGAATAAATTATTTAATCGATTGCAAACATGTATGCTTTCCTCTTCAAAATTATTTGAATCATATTCAGAACAGAATGTGTAACAAGAAAGCATATTCTCAGAATCTGAAGCCATTGTTTTGATTCTCCAGCAATGCAAGACGTCTTGGTGTGACGTCACGAATTGGGGGGGGGACTTTCTGAAAATGCCCAATTTGCAGCTCAATTTTTTGCAGGTTTTGGACACTTTAAGTCATTTATATTGGTGTTTTGTATTTGAATAAAATTATCATACTGCGTGTTTTGGGTATTTTAGATGCTATAAAACGTTTTTCTGATGTCAGTTAGGAAACAAAAAAGTGACGTCCGTTGACCTTTAATTGAGCTTGGTTGCATACAGTCAAGACCTTTCGTCTTTTAAGGAAACAGGGAATAGTCCAAAAAGCCAAAGGGCAAATGTATATTGTTGATGTTGTTGTTTTTTTTTAGTATGTGTACTGATTGCATGTAATTTTCTTGAAAGCAAACACTGACTTTAAACTGCGGCATAATGTGGATGAAAGTGCACGATTTTAAAAATCTTATGTCCAAGACAGAAGAACTAATTAACTTTTGCAAATATAATGATATAATATATATATATATGATATATAAAGGTAATGACATTTTTCTGTGTCTTCAATTGTAATTCAATGACTTTCATTATTTTTTTTTGCACATTTTGGAGGCGAAATATCACACCAAGCCCAATTAAGAAAAAGAAAAAACGATAAACAAGATAGCCAAATATAAAATACATCATGCAACTGTGTTGAATATAAATATAGATAAAGTAGTTTTTGAAGCTTCATAAAATGTAAAAAAATACCAAACAAAGCTAAACAATTATTTCTATAATTTTGCACCTTTGATAAGACTATACATAAGACAATGCTACATTTTTCTTTCTGTCCTTTTTGAGTGTTATTGACTATGACAATTAAATTAATCATTAACCTTCTGATTTATTTAACGAATGAACTATACACACAAACAAACACACACACAAACACACACACAACATGAGGTAATATTGATTGGAAATGGGCCACAATCATAGCTGGGTATAAAAGGAGCTTCTCTAAATGGCTCTGTTGTTTGCAACCAAGAACGGGGCAAGCTCACCCCTTTGGGGGAAAAAACTGTTTGGGTAAATAGTCCAACTGTTAAAGAACAATTGCAAGTTATTGGGGGATTTTATGATTTGCGGTCTATAATATTAAAAGATTCCGAAAATCTGGAAAAAAACCTATGTGCCTTAGTGGCAAAGCCGGAAACCAAGGCCATGACTCTCAATTCCTAAGGTGGCTCAAAAACTGAGAGCAGGGGTCAATTTGGACCTCCAACACAACTGATTCACACAACATTTTTACATGAGGTTAAAATATGAATCTTTATTATTTTAAAAAATGACTGTCACATAATTATGTTAATATATAATAATTAATTCATTTGTAATATTCATACATTGTGCATTTGTAAATTATACCTACTATTTGACCCGGTGGTGTAATGTGGCTAAAAGTCATAATATAACATTTGTTCATGTATTCGTAGAAGATAGTCCACCCATCCATCTATTTTCTATTCCGCTTTCTCCTCACTAGGGTCGCGGGAGTGCTGGACCCTATCCCAGCTTTCTTCAGGCAGTAGTTGGGGGACACCCTGAACTGGTTGCTTGCCAATTAGGACACACCGAGACAAAGAACAAAACACTCTCGCACTCACACCTTGGGACAATTTAGAGTGTTCAATCAGCCTGCCATGCTTGTTTTTGGAATGTGGGAGGAAACCCGGAAAAAAAACACGTAGGCATGGGGAGAACATTCAAACTCCACACAGGGAGGCTGGTTCTGTGATTGAATCCTTAATGTCTGTGAGTTTGACATCTTAATCACTGGACCACCAGGCCGAGAAGATATTCATAGAAGTACATTGGCAACAGTTTCCATCAATATGCATGTCAATAGTATACTTCTTACGTGGGATAATATAATTTCAAGATCATCAATGAATTAGTAATTATAATTCAGGCCCAATTTAATTTTTAGCACCCATTTAATCTTCTGGATAATGATGATTATGATTTTTATGTTTGGATGTTCAGTCATTCTTTATTTATGTCCTGGAAAAAAAGAAGCTGCTTGACTTAAACACATTTTTGTGATCCGCTAAATGGCGTGGCAAACTGCCCCGGTTGCCATGGCTATGTGAGTGTTCAGACACACATTAATCACAAGGATTTAGGTTTCACTTTACTGTTTTATTTTTCAAAAAGGCATTAAATCTCTCAGACATCCTTTATGAACCTGATTTATGATGTTTAATATATTTGTGTGTAGATCACGGGCAGTTCCTATGAAAGGGAACACTTTATTAGGGAGGCAGGGAGCCCATGTTGTCGCCTCTGTCAGTGGACTTCATGTGTGTTGGTGTCCAGTGAATGTTTCAGGAAGAAAACACTAATGTCTGTCAATGTGAAGAACAATTTAACATATTTAACAAAAAGAATGGAAAGATTCAGGACGTGTAATGAACTCTCGCATTTTGTTGCTCATTTGAAAAGTCTGTTGTCATGAATGAATTACTGACCTGCTAAAGAAGAAATACATTAAATATATGGTAAATGCATTTGAATTAAAGTGCCTACTACAAAAGCTACATGAGTGATTTATTTTTTTTCACTGTGCAGTTCAATTTCATAGAGACTGTGGTAATATCAACCTAAACACAATGAAACGATTAAAAAAATAGATATAAAATACAAATCCCAACACTTACAATCATGATGCAATTGTTTTCCTTGTTTTATTGACAATATATTGATAATGGTGTGGCTGAATCAAAATAGATTCTGGGAAACGGTTGATGGTTTTAAATCAGTGGCAATTTCATTTCATTAAACAATAATCTGCTTTTAGCCATTGTGTTGCTTTGTTGCCAGGAGGTTGTTTCTACCAGGGAATAGTGAAGATGGCAATGCATGATAAGAAAAGCTGGTCAGATAATCGGTACAAATATCCAACACACTTTTGAGCTATATAAACACTATGATTCCTTTCCACCCATGCATTTGGAAACAAATAAAACCCACGGGAAAAACAAGAATTGAATTGTCTTGAAGAGAAAAACTGAAATGTGAGTGCACCACTGTTCCTTCTAGTGTGTGTGTGCGTGTCTGTGTGTGCGTGCGCGTGTGTGTGTGCGTGCGTGTGTATGTGCGTGTGTGTGCCCGCATGAATGGACTATTTATGAATTTGAGCAGACTGATGGGCTATACATTGTGATCGCAGTCAAAATATTAATTTAACCATTTCAACTACAGCTGAAGACGCCCCCCCACCCCCCCACACACACAGTAGAACAAACATAACTTAAATCAGCATATCACTGATAATCAAGGAGTAAATACTGCTATCCTTTCACTATCAACATTGTGGTGGTGGTGGTGGACTCCATAAAAACAGGCAGGAGGGAGGGAAGAGCATGGTGAACTTGACAAACGGTACAGTATTAACAAAACTTCCAGAAGAAATATTCTTAAAACAACAAAAATACAAAGTAACAAAGAGAAATGTGATCAAAATGTGCATGTGGGATCTGATGTGGCTCAATATTAATTCACATATAAGGCACACCAACGTATAAGGAAAATGAAGGCTTTTGGGGATTTCCTATGCACTGGAAAATATGGAATAAGTACAACAGAAATAACTTCAATACACTTAAACATACTTGCAATGCAATGCAGACATTACAAGAACAAATCATAAAACAAGAATAAATTTTGTTGATGTACTTCATGTTCGAACGTATATGCGTCTCGGTAAAATCTCAAAAATAGCATTTTAATTTTACTTTTACATGCACAAGTCTATACCCAGTGAGATAATGGGAAAATATATATTCAGTATTTCTCCTGCAGTTAAGAAACATAAAGTATATTATGACTTTGTCAGTTTGTCTCATTGTGTCCTTGATGTTGTTGAATTGCTTTGGTCTTTTTTTTTCTTGATATAAGCTTGTGGTACTCACTTTATGTTGTCAGAACGTTAACCCTTTCATTCCCTCGTATCTCTTTTTTACTTTGAAAATTTGCAAATAAAGATGTATACTTGGCAACTTTCGTGTCCTGTCTACTTCTGTGTCCTAATTCCACTTTCCACACGAAGGTCATGGGAATGCTGGATCCTATCCTAGATGACTTGGCGTCATAGGCGGGGTACACCCTGAAATTGATTGCCAGCCAATCACCCTAAATGACGTATGAATATTTACAATGGTAATGCATACATTATGCTTGGTTAGGGTATTCTTTCAAGGAAGTCAAGGAAAACGAGTTTACAACAGCCAACATGGTCATTTGGAACCAGGATAGAGTTAGTCAAAGAATGTTTTTTACATTTGCATTTCCGGAAATTGTGAAAGGTGCCAAAATTACTGACCGTAACACGAGGAAAATGTAGACATGCACAAATAATGGAAAAGGAGCCAATGGGAGGTGTTATCTATTATAACTGTACATAAAAGCACACCTGTTTTTGCTTGAATACTTTTACTGTTATGTTGATGCATTGTCACACTAACCAGACTGCCCTTTTGTGGATGACAAAAACGATTTAAAGAATGTAAAAGTCGATGTTTCACTCACATTTCACATTTCACTCAGAAGGAAAATATTGAACCCCTTTTTGATCTCCATAATAGGAGACTATTTTCTTTCCCTTTGCGAACTGGCAAGCGACAGCTCCTTTGCTCCAACAGTGTGTTCTCCTCTGCCTGTGTGATCAAGCCTACAGCACTTGTCATCACCCTTGTGGCTAGGTAGTTTCTCCAATTTTGGGGTTATTGAATCAAAAATGGTTTATTTTCCCATTAGCAATGCATCTGGTTTGCTATCTGCAAAATCAATGTTTTATAGATGGTTATCTGCGTTTTGTTTTCCAAACCTGTGCTGATTTTTATTGGGCATAGATTTAAAGGGTTGCTGAAGGATTCTAAGTTAATGTAGCCACATGTAATCACTTAACACGCACGGCCACAAGACAAACGATGTGTACGTTATAGTCACACTCACGTGGTGAAATTACAGCTTCGATTCACAACCGTGAATTGAAGTCAAAAACGCAATTTGAAACTTTCATTCAGCACCAGCAATCTCGGGTGAGAATGCAGCGTTCAGGGTAAACTCTTCATCTAACACAGGGGTCGGGAACCTTTTTGATTAAGAGAGCCATAAAAGTAAAATATTTAGAAATGTTTTTCAGCGAGAGCCACACGCGTGCGCGCGCGCACATACAAACGCGCGCACGCGCGGACACTTTTCAACAAAATGTCAGAATTCATTATTTAAAATAATGTTAAGCAGATTCCTTACTTACAGACAATGTATTGTAGGTGTTCAAATACCTGACATGTTTCGGCGACTAGTAGTCGCCGAAAATCTGCTTAACATTAGTTATCAAGTAGAGAGGATGAATTTAGTACAACGATTATTTAAAATAACTGTGATAATACTCACCGTTAACATGAATGGTTTTCCGTTCCTCGTGTTTGGTAAAATTCCAGGAAAACGATCGGAATGAAATTTAATTTGCCGGTCCAGAGGCGAAGTTACTGCTAGCTAGCCTGCACACGGCTCATAAGCTTCCACACTTGCTATCTGCAATATACTTCTCGCAGAAGTATGTCGATGCTAACGTTAACATGGGGTTTGTTAAAATGTCACTGACATTCGACTGTTTCATCGATGGTATTGTTTCATTGCAAATTAGAATCAGAACATTTTCTCTCCTCGCCGTCTTGCTGGAGCTCAAACACTTTGAAAATATTTCAAAAGGAACAGGCCGAGATTCCCCGTGCACGCCCGCATTCGGTGGTCGAAAGCCGGCTTGAAGACCTCCGCAGACAGCCGCTGTCACACTTCCAGGGAGGCTGCGTCACCCCCCAGCTCACTCACACCCGATGTGGTTCCCCGCACACACACCGGTGTATTCACGCTGAAGTGCACTCGTTGGGCTCAGTTAAAGGGGCGTTTACCTGTTTCAACATGACGGCCACTATCATCCAATCAACATGGCGCTTTCGGCCATTCTAGGTCAGTGTCATCCAATCAAAATTGCGCTTTCCGCCAACTGCAGCCCCAACGGGAAATGAACGGCGAAAAAAAACCGACGAAACGAAAAAGTAAATACATATTTTAGTTTTATCGGCGAGCCATATGCAATCATCAAAAGAGCCATATATGGCTCGCGAACCATAGGTTACTGACCCCTGATCTAACAGATAGCGAGAGCAGTTCCGCGCCAATTCTCAGTGTTGCCTCTCCTTTACTTGCTCAATTGTTGACAAAGCCACACACATCTTCTCTCTGGGTAGCACCCTTTAATCTCGTAACAGCTTCTGGTTCTAGTTCCTGTTAGTTATAAACAAAATGTAATGTTGCATTTCCTGCAGTCTAGACATAACATCCAACTTGGCAGAGGAGGAGCATGTGCAGCTCAATGACTGGCATTCTTTGGCAACAAACCAAGTAAGAAGGCAACATAAAGACACTGGAATGACTGAAGAAAGGCAATAAGACAAAACATGAGAAGGTGTGGGAATCTTTGAGTTTTGCACATTTGATGGATGTTACCCAACTATCATTTTTTTTTGGGTCTGTTCTCCTCTTTAGTGTGATGGGTGTACTGAGCCAATTCCAGGTGATTTTGGTGAATAACACCCTTAACTGGTCAGCACTCAGTTCCAGGGCACATATAAAGACAGACGAGTCACTTTCACAGTGTCCCTGTTTAAGAAGTGAGAAATCTGGCCCATTATGTAGAACCACACTGTCAGTGACGGAATATTTTTTTTGCAGTCAAATTCAGCTTTTTTAATTATTATAAAAAACATACTTCAAAGCCATATTGTCAAGCATTTTTTAAGTAAATCCCTTCAAAATAAAGAAAATGATCATGCGGTGGCTTGCGTAAGTAATTTGGTGCATGTGTTCCCACCCACTGTTCTGCTCAACGACACAGGAAAAGGAAGATGAAGCAGAGGAGCAAAGGAGCCCAAACAGAAATTATTATTGATTTAATCACATAATCAGCCGCAAACACTTGAGGCTAGATAGCAAATCCATAATAGCCTCCCCACATAACCACCCTTACAAATTTACCATCAAAGCCCTCTGTGCACACACAGCAAACAGAGGAACCAAGGGTCACCTTCAGTCGACAGCAAAATATTGACATTCCTAATGCTTCTATATGTTTTTGAGTTAAGCATTACCAATCACTGATAAGAGCCTCGTGCTTCTAAAGCATAACTCCTACAGCACAATGATTACATTATCCCTTTTTTTTTTCTTGAATAACCTTAACGTATCTTAAAACACAAAGGTAGTGCATGGCAAAATCAATGGAGTCACAGGAAAACATTTTCCACAGATGTTATGTCTTCTGCTTCGATTCAGGAATATGACACAAGCGCACAAGCACATACACACACACACACACACACACACACACACACACACACACACACACACACACACACACACACACACACACACACACACACACACACACACACACACACACACACACACACACACACACACACACAATTAAATGTAGGATCAGTTTTCAAATAAATCAACATTTTTTTATTTGTTTTTTATTTTTTTATTTTAAGATGCTCACGCATGGTTTCTCTATTTGACAGTCGGATTCAGGAAAATGTCCCCAAGGCAAAGTAATGGCATGCATGAGCATTCAGTCCCATGCATTTTGTCAACTAACTGCCAAAAACAGAAAAAAGGTCAGAATCTCATTCACTGCTGCTCATTCCTAAGCATTTATTATTCACTGTGCCACTTATTGGTTGGCCCTATCAAAATATTCATATCAATCATTTGACCACAGAAGTCACTTCTTATTCCCCTCAGCCTTGGTTCGCCAATTTACAAGAGTACAAACAGTACTGGCAGCCCGGTGGGCCAGTGCTTGGCGTGTCGATCTCAAAGTGGAGAGGTACCAGTACCAATTCCAGCTCCAATTTCAGCATGTTTTCCCCATGCATGCGTAGGAAATCTCCGGGTATTCCAGTCTCCTCCCACATCCCAAAAACATGCATGGCAGGTTGATTGAACACTCTAAATCAGGTGTGTCAAAATCCGGTACTCAAGGGCCACCGTCCTACATGTTTTCCATGTCTCCCCGTTGAAACGCAGCTGATTCAAGGGAACAGGCTCAATGGACACACCTGATTCTAATGATCAGATAATCAGCAAGGTCTGCTGAAGTCTGACATGAGCCCATTCCCTTGAATCACGTTAGTTGCAATACGGAGACTGGGAAAACATGTAGGATGGCGGCCCTCGAGGACCAGAGTTTGACACCCCTGCTCTAAATTGTCCCAAGGTATGAGTGTGAGTTCCGATGGTTGTTAGTTTCTGTGTGCCATGGCTGGCAACTGGTTCAGGATGTACCCCGCCTACTGCCCAAAGACACGTGGGATAGGCTCCAGCATCCCAGGCGACCCTTGTGAGGATAAAGCGGCTCAGAAAACGAATGGATGGGTGGCCATTACATGCTTTTTTTTCCTACGGAGAATTCGCTCTGAGCCAAAGTCATCAACAAAGCCCCTTAAGAATTTTCTGTGATGAAGGGTTTCATAAATAAATTAGACTCGACTTTTTAGAAAGTAGATCAGAAGGCCGAAAAGCTATCAAAATATATCTCACAACGTGCTGATATAAATGACTTAAATAAGATGAGATTTAATTTGCATGGTTTTTGTCTTGTTTTTTGAACAGCATGATCTTCCTGCTAATTATTGAATCCGCCAAGACCATCACCCATATCATTTGTCTCCTTCCCGATGAGAATTTGTAACAATGACACATATTTAGACTTGAATACTCCCTCAACATCCGTCACTGCGGCACTATCTATTAGCTTGCCTATCCTAGGCCATCTTGCCCTGGGCAATGGGAAGCCTAATTGTTTACCAAAGGGTTGCGGCTCATTTGCTCCCAGAAATTGGGCCTAATTAACACTAACTTGTCTGAACACAGAGGAGTGCTGTCCACTTCGCTTTAATCTAATCTGTACTCTTTCAAAAATAATGAGATCATTTACACCTCATTAACGGGCAATGTAAAGCCTCTGCATTAATCATAATGATTGCTTATCATTTCACTTTACAATATTATCTCCTCTAATGAAACTGTTCACACAACTGCCAAGTAGGTCTTAATTGGTCATGTAAAATCACAGAGTACCCGGCAGATTGTCACGAGGTGTGAAATTCTAATTTGCATCGACAGGAGAGGGAAATGAGGGGGTGGGTATTGAAGTAGGGAGGGGGGTTCAGTGAATGGCATCAGAAGGGGCAATGAAAAACCTGCAAATGGAAACATAAGCAGTGGAGTTATGGGCAATATGAATGCCCGGGTCTATGTGGCACACACACATTGCAATATACATTAGTTTGAAACCTTTGCATCAGCAAGAGGTGAGTCATTTAGATGGCTCACCTCTTGCTGTATGACTAATGTCAGTGTTGGGTTACCACGTTGAGGCCATCTTAAGAAAACTCAGAATCCCAAAATCCAGGTCTTACACTCTAAACTCGGCTACTTTACTTCCACTCAATTGGTTACCTCTGACAGGTTTGACTGTCTGGGGGGTAATAAACATCTCATACCGGTTAGTACGTACCATCCCTTTCCAGCATCTGACTCGCCTAAAGAGGCCATGCTTGACTGCAAGCAGGATCATTGAGGCTGCTCTTTTGCTATCCTGGATCTTTTGGCTTCGAAAGGCTTAGGTGTGGATGTCATTTGCTCCTTCTCTTTGGTCGAAGCGGCTAGCTACTAATTGTGGTTTTTAGTGGGATGAGTCAAGGGGAGAAGTTTGCCCAAATTGAAATCTGAGCGGCGTGTCAGAGATTTGGCACCATTGCTGCAACATCAAGCAGTTATAAGATACGGCATGGAAAGGAAGTGCTTACTTTTGATTCATTTCGTTATCCACTGCCGAGTGTCTGTGCCAAACCTGGATCACTTCCTCTTTATTTATTTTCATTGTTGGCTGACGCGTTTTAGTTGTGCAATGGCCCAAATATTCAAACAAAAGCTAAAGTTAAAGTCATGTAAAGTCATTTTAACAGCAACTAAGGCTGGTCAAATATCATATAGACTTTGGATATAGAAAATGCATAATTTCTTGATGCATTGAATTCGAGGGAAAATACACAAGCCAATTTACCGTCGCTGCAGTTTATGAAAGGCCCTTGTTAACATCCACCACGGAGCTGGAATCAAATGCTTGCACCGGCATCTCCACGCGCTGATATGATTTATTCTCTCCCCGAGGACCTTTCAAATGAGATGTATGCTCAGCTGCCCTGTACATGTAACCCCTGTGCGCTCTGCGGCTTGCCGTGCTGTAATATGATAAGTGTCTTGTCGATAGCTTGTATGATATGCTAATCATACTAAAACACCGTGCCTCGGGCGGTCCCCTTGTTTATTTATGAAGGCTTGACCTGAGGGAGAGGAATAATCGGCTTTTCTCTGAACTCTCTCACCCCGGGAGCCAAGGGAACTGCCAATCACACACATATGAGTCTGAAAATTCTTCCACCTCCTTTTCACACTCATTGTGCGCCCCTCCACCTATTAGCTGAAATGGGAGATACATGAACGTTTTCATTATGTGTATTTAGTCTTTCCAATGTCAAGTGCGCTAATCATGAAAATAACTAAGTGAACAAGCTTTTGGAGTGCATACTGCTGGACTTTGACAATGATATTCAAACGGGTAAATTAAAACGTTCTTGATAATTTTTGGATCAAAGAATCCTGGTGTACTTCATGTACTTGTTTAAAAGCTTTATCACCTTTGCAACATTTTTTTCCCTGACAAGTGACATTAATGACGCTCCTCACCTTACAAACGAGATATGTTCCAAGCGGTTGTTTGTAAGGCGAATTTGTTCGTAAATTGCTTCAGTCATAAACATGTATATCCTTTGGTTTTCAGTAAGCCATTATTGAAGCTTCTGGCACATAATAACTGAATTACGTTCCATTAGCCATTACTTCTTGTGATGCATCGAGACCTACTGGAGCGTCAACTAGGAAGAAGGATTTGCTCCCTGCTCACATACTCTACGCAGGCAATCGTCAGCGAGCTCGGCGGATCGTGGCCTGAACTCGTTCGCAACACTTCAACTGATTGGTCAGCCTTGGTGTCCGTCGCGTAAACATCCAGCCCTTGAAACCTCTCATGTGTCTGTGTACATGGGTATGTGTGAGGCACAGTACGCAGCCAATCACAAACAAGCTTGTCCGGAAAAACGTGTGCAATACAAAATGTAACTTACAGCATCTCTTTCCGAACATTTTTCAACATACTGTACCCACAAAATGTTCGTATGTATCGTTATTCGTAACTCAAATGTTCGTAAGTTGGGGAGCGTCTGCAATATGGCACAACTAAAATGCCAATTTATTGCAAGGAAATAACATATTGCATGGTGCCCTGCGGTTAAATACATTTGCCTTCACATTCCGAAAGTACCTTGCTTTAAATAGATCATGCTTGATTAACTTCACTATTGCGCACTTGATCCTCTGTTAAAAAGGGCTTCTTGCATTAAATGGCCTTTGCAGAATTAGAGTAAAAGGACAGTACACTTATTTTTGTGTATATGCTTTGGATACCCTTGTTATGTCTGTGAAACCTGGGGGCCACTATTTTTAATCATCTTAATTTCTGTGTAAATGTAGAGCAGATTTTGTTTTCTGATTTCACCTCTTTTGATTTCAGAGCATTATAAAAAATAAAATAAAAAGTGCAAATGCAAGCTGGGGTGGAACACAAAAAATCTGCGCCCAAGCTTTGCATCTGTGAGCTTCAGAACAAAGGTTTGTTTGTGTGCCTCAATCACTCTTGGTCATGAAAGCAGACACTTGAAAAAAAAAGTCCTTCTCTTTTTTTTTCCAGGGAAACACTCTAAACCAACATCCTGGGTATAAATTTGCAAAACGCAATACAGGCCTGATTGTGTGTCGAGTGGATGTGGGAAGCATACGAATAGACCATGCGCCCCTTCCCCTTTCCTCCTCTGCCACAAAATAGTACAGCTCTTTCTCCCCTCCCCGGTATTCTGATGCAGCCAAGTTAAAAAAATATATATAAATGCAACTTAATTGTTTTTCTCGTTACCATACTGAGCTTTGATCTTGTCTCAACTCCACGAATTAGCCATGACAAAATAGTTTAAGATTTTATACCCCAAATTTTCTACTTGACACCAACCTGTCCTTGGTCGGAATATGCGTGAAATTTACCTATGTAATTGAAATTAGTGTCATATACTTTTTGTACAATTTTTTGCATCCTGGCATTTTGCGGTGCCAAATGGCAGCACAATTACATGTACAAATTCTGCAGCATGGGTCTTCATTGGGGAGAATGTGAATCCCTGGGAACAAGTGAAGAACTTGGCACTGTCAGTAGGTCAGCTTGAAGCCCTCTCATAGCCCAGCCCTCAGGACCAGGTGTTCCCTGCATTCAGATGATACGCTTATTCATAGACTCCCTCAACTAGAGTATTAAAACTACAAATTTGCAAGTGAATGCTGATATAATCCTGGAAATATATGTCACCATTAAAAAGTATCCCATTTAAATGAACAAGACAGTCTTTGTGTGAAGCTTTATGTATATTTATCAAGGCACTAAAATGGATTCAGTAAAGGGGGTGCATGGGGGCTGAGGGTGGCCTGGGGGGAGGGTAAGGGGAAATGATTCGGGGTGGCATGGCAGACTTTCCAACTGTTTAAATGTTAATTTCAAACTTAACAACCCTTGTCCTGGAACTATTTATAAACCAAATGGAAATGTTTTTTTTAAGTTCTTTTGTTAAGGTGTTTTCTGGACACTTGACTGTTGAGGAAAAATGCAAATGTTTATGGATGGAGAGTGTGAAAAACTCTCGGATTTAAGCAGCTGTTCTGGCCTGTTTGAGTTTCACATTCTCACAAAACAAAGTTGATGAAGTCTCCAAATATTCACAAGGAAATTCTTTGCTCATTCAAATGATAATTATTTCGATTAATAGAAGACACCTCTCCATGAGTCTTCACCTGACCGTGGTGGAGGGGTTTGTGTGTCCCAATGATCCTAGGAGCAGGGTTGTCTGGGGCTTTCTGTTACAGGGAAGGAGCCCGAGCTGGTGCACGAGGTCGAAAAGTTCCGACTAGACATAGTTGGGCTTGACTCCACGCACAGCCTGGGTTCCGGTACCGGCCCTCTCTAAAGGGGTTGGACGCTCTTCCACTCTGGAGTTTCCCACGGTGAGAGGCGTAGAGCAGGTGTCGGCATACTTATTGCCCCCCGGCTCTCCGCCTGTACATTGTGATTCACCCCGGTAGATGAAAGGGTTGCTTCCCTCCACCTTCGGATGGGGGTACGGGTTTGACTGTTGTCTGTGTCTAGTTATATCATCGGATTTGCGGCCTCATGTTTTCGACAATCGAGTGAAGAGAGGGGCGGAGCGGTCAACTGATCACCACCTGGTGGTGAGTAGGCTCCGTTGGTGGGGGACGATGCCAGTCCGACCTGGCAGACCCAAACGTGTTGTAAGGGTTTGTTGGGAACGTCTGGCGGAATCCCCAGTCAGAAGGAGTTTCAACTCCCACCTCCGGCAGAACTTTACACATGTCCTGGGGGAGGTGGGGGACATTGAGTCCGAATGGACCATGTTCCGTACCTCCCTTGCTGAGGCGGCAAATCAGAGTTGCGGCCGTAAGGTGGTTGGTGCCTGTCGTGGCGGCAATCCCCGTACTCGCTGGTGGACACCAGTAGTAAGGGATGCCGTAAAGCTGAAGAAGGAGACCTACCGGGCTTATATAGCCTGTGGGACTCCTGAGACAGCTGACACGTATGGACTAGCCAAGCGGAATGCAGCCTCGGTGGTCGCCGAGGCAAAAACACGGGCATGGGAAGAGTTCGGTGAGGCCATGGAAGCCGACTTCCGGACCGCTTCGAGGAAATTCTGGTCCACCATCCGGCGTCTCAGGAGGGGAAAGCAGTGCACCACTAACACTGTGTACAGTGAGAGTGGGGCGCTGCTGACTTCGACTCGAGACGTCGTGAACCGGTGGGCAGAGTATTTCGAAGACCTCCTCAACTCCACCAACACGCCTTCCTTGGAGGAAGCAGTGTCTGGGGACTCCGAGGTGGGCCCTCCGATCCTTGTGACTGAAGTCACCAAGGTGGTTAAAAAGCTCCTCGGTGGCAAGGCCCCGGGGGTGGATGAGATCCGACCGGAGTTCCTAAAGGCTCTGGATGTTGTGGCGCTGTCCTGGCTGACACGCCTCTGCAACATTGCGTGGTCATCCGGGAGAGTGCCTCTGGATTGGCAGACCGGGGTGTTGGTCCCCCTTTTTAAAAAGGGTGACCGGAGGGTGTGTTCTAACTACAGAGTGATCACACTCCTCAGCCTCCCTGGAAAGGTCTATTCAGAGGTTCTAGAGGGGTGGGTTCGTCGAAAAGTCGAGCCTCAGATTGGGGAGGAACAGTGTGGCTTTCGTCCCGGCCGCGGGTCAATGGACCAGCTCTACAACCTTAGCAGGGTCCTCGAGGGTGCATGGGAATTCGCTCAACCAGTCTACATGTGCTTTGTGGACATGGAGAAAGGGTTTGACCGTGTTCCTCGTGGAGTTCTGTGGAGGGTGCTTCGGTAGTACGGGCTACAGGAAGGCCTGATACGGGCCGTTCGGTCCCTATACGACCGATGTCAGAGTCTGGTTCGCATTGCCGGCAATAAGTCGGAATCGTTTCCAGTGAGGGTTTCCTGTGAGACTGCCCTTTGTCACCGATTCTGTTCATAACCTTTATGGACAGAATTTCTCGGCGCAGCCGAAGCGTTGAGGGTTTCTGTTTTGCTGGCCTCAGTATAGAATCTCGGCTTTTTGCAGATGATGTGGTACTTTTGGGGCCTTCAAGTGGAGCTCTCCAACTCTCTCTTGAGCGTTTCGCAGCCAAATGTAAAGCGGCTGGGATGAGAATCAGCACCTCCAAATCTGAGACAATGGTTCTCAGTCGGAAAAGGTTGGAGTGCCCTCTCCAGGTCGAGGCAAGATATCCTTCAAGTGGAGGAGTTTATGTATCTGGGAGTCTTGTTCACGAATGAGGGTGTGAGGGTGCGAGAGGTCGACAGGCGATCAGTGCTCAAAGTCAAGCCGCTTCTCCTCCACATCGAGAGGAGCCAGATGAGGAGCCAGATGAGGTGGCTCGGGCATCTGATTAGGATGCCCCCAGGACGCGTCCCTGGTGAGGTGTTCCGAGAATGCCGCACTGGCAGGAGACCCCGGGGACGACCCAGAACACGCTGGAGAGACTATTTCTCCCAGCTGGCCTGGAAACGCCTCAGGTTCCGCAAGGACGAGCTAGAAGAAGTGTCTGGGGAGAGGGAAGTCTGGGCTTCCCTACTGAAGCTGCTGCTTTTGAAAATTGCCTTACACACAGAATATACACTATATTTCCCCTCTTCTTTATGACCTACTGTGTAAACTCATGTCATTCTCACACATGAATAAACATACAGTGATCCCTTGCTACTTCCCGGTTTACTTATCGCGGCTTCAGTGCAGCGCGGATGTTTTTTTCATGGGAAAGGAAAATCTTTTTTTTTCGAAGGAGTCTTTCTCTGAGAGAAGAACATTGTTATCGGTAGTTGTTGGCACTCTTTCTTTTTTTGTCTTTTTTTTTAAGAATAGAGAAAAAAATAGTTGTTTTATTATTATTAATGGCATGCAAACAAACAAAGTAAAAGAAACAACACTGCAAACAAAGCAGAATACAATCAAACACACTGGCTTTGACAGCTCATGGAGTGTTCTTTTTTGACTACTGTCATGATCTGGTTGGCGACCAACGGGGGGCGCTGTCGGCCCCACCTGCACCTGCACAGGTGCTGGTCGTCCCGATCAGATTGGCGACCAACGGGTAGCGACGTCAGGCCTGCCTGCAGCCTCGCAGGTGCTGGTCGTTTATCACTGACACTTAAAAGGACACCCGGCACGACCATCCGGTGTCGGTTCATTGTTTGCTGCTTGTTTGCTGCATGCATTGTGTATGTGTTTGTTTAACCTTGGCAGACTTTTACTTTTGGTCTTCTTTTGCTACTTTGTATTTTTTCCATTCAGATGATTTGATGTTTTACATTTTGTTCCTGCTGACTTTATTTTACTACAATTTGTCAAACAACCTCCTGCTCCCTCCTGCCTGCTTTTTGGGATCCGCACCCGCCATCACCACCTCGCAAACCGTGACAGAATGAACCGACCAACCATCGGATCCCGCAGGTACATCGGACCCGTCTCATTTCCACCCTGTGCCTGGCGATGCTACGTTAGCCCGAGCCTCGTCGAGTTTGAATTGCGTCACTCGACGAGCCGTAACGTCCACGTAAATGTCCGGCCGAGACCTCCTTCCAGGTGGCCGTCCAGGGTGACACTGGGTGACTGGCAGTGCACGCCCACGTCCAGCCACGCTGTCCTTGTGCATGACGAATTGAGTCTCATCCACGACGAGCCGTGCAACGTCCGCGTCAACGTCAGTCTGAGACTCCACTCACCGCTGGATCCCGGAGCGGCTCTGGACTGGTCTCGTTCCCCCGGTGCCGGGCAGTTCACGCCCACGTCGGCGTCCGGCCGAGACCTGGTCCCATACGGCCGTACGGGGTGCCATTCTGCGCCTGGCAGTTCGACGTCCATTTTGAGCCATGCCCCGCGCGTGAACGTGCGAGAGGGATCGCACTCACGCCCACGACGATCCATGCTGCGTCTTCGTCGACCCCAGGCCGAGTCCCGTTCCCATCAGGCCGCCGCCCGTCCTATGCTGGAGAGGTAGCGGTTGCCCTCTCCACCGATCGTTCCCTGGCGAGTGGACCTTTTGGGAGACTGTTGGGATTTCTGGAAGCAGCCCCTTGAAGGGGTGGTACTGTCATGATCTGGTTGGTGACCAACGGGGGGCGCTGTCGGCCCCGACTGCACCTGCACAGGTGCTGGTCGTCCTGATCAGATTGGCGACTAACAGGTAGCGACGTCAGCCCTGCCTGCAGCCTCGCAGGTGCTGGTCGTTTAATCACTGACACTTAAAAGGACACCCGGCACGGCCATCCGGTGTCGGTTCATTGTTTGCTGCTTTTTTTGCTGCATGCATTGTGTATGTGTTTGAGACCTTGGCGGACTTTTACTTTTGGTCTTCTTTTGCTACTTTGTATTTTTTCCATTCAGATGATTTTGATGTTTTACATTTTGTTCCTGCTGACTTTATTTTAATACAATTTAATACAATTTGTCAAACAACCTCCTGCTCCCTCCTGCCTGCTTTTTGGGATCCGCACCCGCCATCACCACCTCGCAAACCGTGACAGAATGAACCGACCAGTAAAGTCTTTCAAGTTGGCGAGTTTTTGTCTTGATGGATCGGAGACTGGGGGTGAACCAGGGTGCAGATCGAGTAAATTGGACAGGCCGGGACTTTACAGGAGCAAGGGCGTTGAGGGTGTTCATGAGGTCCGCGTTGTACCGGGAGACAAGTTCATCAGGGGTTGAGTTGTAGTCCAGAGTCAGGGTGGCAGTCATCTCAGCAAGGGTGGCAACGTTGATGTCCTTGATGTTGCGATATGTGATGACACGGGGTGGTTTGGGGAGAGAGATGGTGTTGGAAACATTGAATGAAACCAGAAAATGGTCTGTTATAGGAAGTTCATTAGCCGTGCAATTCCTTGGGATAAGGCCAGACATGCAGATGAGGTCCAGGGTGTGGCCTTTTATGTGGGTGGGAAAATCCGAGAATTGATGCAGACCAAAGCTGTCGAGTGAGGAGGTGAAGTCTTTAGTGAGGGGAAGAGTGGAATTGTCCATGTGGATGTTGAAGTCCCAGAGAATAATTACATTTGGTGACAGGGTGGAGAGGTGTGTGAGGACCTCAGTGAATTATTTTAGAAAGTCACAATCTGGTTTTGGTGCACGGTATACAGTGGCTATGATGGTGTGTGAGGGTCCAGAAATTTTACACGCAAGGCATTCAAAAGATAGGGTTTCCTGAAGTGAAACTTCAAGGATTTTCCAGTTCTTGCGGTAAATTATCGCGAGACCACCTCCGCGGCCTGAGAGGCGGGGCTTGGAAATGTAAACAAAGCCTGGCGGAGTCGCGCCATTGAGCTCAGAGAAGTCTCCCGCCATTTGCCAAGTCTCATTTATACAAAAAAAGTCAAGCTTACGGTCAATTAGAATGTCTTGGATGAGACACCCCTTTCCCGTAAGCGAGCGGACGTTGAGGAGGCCGAAGTTGACGCTGGTGGCGTTCCCACGGCGAGGCGCATTAGCCGACCTAGCCAGGCCGGCTAACATACGGTGATTGACCGAGCGGCTGCTCCTTCTGCGCGGCTGGCGGACGGATGACCACAGGGAGGTGATATCCTTGGAGCCATCGAGGTGAAAGCCTCGACGTGATCCGCGGTGGATATACCTCCGTGAAGGGCGACGAGCGATTTCCGGGAACCGGAGAATCGCCGGCGGCACGCTCGTCCATCGGGAGCGGAACTTCAGGAGCTCCGCCGCCGAGTACTGTAACCGCCTAACAGGTCGATGGAGAAGTGCCATGATATTCACCAGCAACACCCATAGGGAGGCAGCGGCCAGGTTAGCCCTCGACAGCGGGAACAGATGGGTGGAGATGATAACGCGGCTTCGTCAGTGATCCGGATAAGCGACCGGAATCATGAGATGGATCGATAGCCAACGTTCGTTTGGTGACTGTCTGGTAATTCCAGAGGTTCGTGAACCATAAAAAAAGCTAAAAAGAGGTTAAAAAGGCTAAAAGAAGGTAAAAAACACTTTGCGGGAAAGCAGCGGCAGCCAAAGCGCGCCAGCGTCCGCTCACCCCGGAAGTAGAGAGACTTATGACTTTCTTGATTCATACGGCAAGATAAACTGTAGTAAACTGTAAACTGTAGTAAGGTATGTCTACAAGAAATTGGAAGCTGACCTCTGTTGCCGATTTTTATGTAAAGCTCACTCTGGAGATCACATATATGCGAATTGAGCACGAGCAGACTGTCTTCCATATTGATAGGACATGTCTGTGTGTGCCCAGCCAAACTGCCCACACCAGACGTCTTGGCGTGAAGTCATTTTTTTGGTGTTTTGGTCAGTTAGGAAACAAAAAATGGTGTCGGTTGTCCTTTAAGTGTAGATGAAAAGTCGCAAAGAAATGTTTAACCACTCAAGTACAAATGCTCATTATTAAAACCATGTAACTTTTTATGTGATATGAAACAATCGGCAAAGTTGTTATAATTTATGAATGGTTTAGGTTTCATTGATGTTATCCATTAGTCTTCATAACAAAACAAAAAAAGCCCAAAAAATGAACATGCAATTACATGTTATCACTGAAATCTATCTGTCTAATTATGATGGTAATGTCCCCACTGCAAACAAAGAACCTTTCTAAATGTGCCATTTTACCAAAGAGAAAAGGTACAGCAGCATTCTGCTCACTGCAAGATTGGGGCAGAGGGCAATGCCTACTAAGTGCTTGCATCACTCCGCCAACATGATCACCTGAATTGAGCACATTGCATTGTGGCAAAATATCACACATGGACACATCAAGAAACCATCCCCCTCTCCAACATGGACCAAAATGATTATTTATGTGGCTGCAAAGAGACAATTAGTCATATTCACATGCTGAAATTAATTGGCAGACATGCGGGGGATGAAAAGAGAGAACAAAGACAGCTTGTCTCACTTCTTTTCCATCTGACAGGGATAATTAAATACTATATGAAATAGGAATTCCTCACTAGGGGAGCTGTTGACTATTTTATTTTGTGTCTTGTTCCTCGTCGCCTTTTACTTCTTTTGTCTTCCTACTTTTGCTAATTTGTACTCTTTTCCCTGTTTTTGTGCTGCATGACAGCTACAAGCAGTCTTTATTTTTTTACCCGCTCTCCTTTTCATATGATCATTTCTACGTTTGGTGCAGGTTACTGCAATTAAGTGTTTTTTTTATTATTGTTATACCGTCTGTAGCTCCTTATTATGGCATGCTATATATTTATTCATTTATTTATTCACTTAACTCCCCTTCAACCAATGATAGGTCGACTACTTGTCGATAGTTGATAATGAACAAAACCACAAGTGACAGTAATATTTGTACGTGTGTGTGTGTGCATGTGTGTGTGTTTGTGAAAGTGTGTGCGTGTGTGTGTATGCATGTGTGTGTTTGTGTGCGCGCATGTGAGTGTGTGTGATGTTCTTCAATCACAGTCAAATGTTTATTTTTTTTGTTTTATTATTATTGTTTTTTTATTATATGGTTAAAGCTCCCCAAATCCATGCTCTGACATTGGTTTCCTTTTTAGCATGTGAAAACCCTTCCCAGTATGACAGAGGAACATTTGATCAAACAACTTTGTGGTTAGTGTGGAAGTATGGGTTAAGTCACCTTTCACCACAAAAGTAGAATGGGGCCTCTCGTTATGTTCCGCTTACATGAGAAACCGCCCCTGACATGTTTCTCACAACTGAGAAAACTCCACGTGGCACATGTCACAGTGTTCAAAGTGGTTCATTTGTGTTGTAATCATAACATGGTCCCAAGTTCATAAATAGTGTTTCTTTGTATTTTTTTCTGTCATATAACAAGAGATAAACCAACGCAACTTTCACTTCTTGTTTTGCATTTCATTTTCTGAAAATAACACAACAGACAAATATAAATAGGATAACATGCTGAGATAGCTGAACCAATCTTGAACTTTTTTTAAAATATGAATCAAGCAATTGAAGGTAACAACTTAGAACTTTGACTAATTAGGGTTGAATCTAAATTGGGGTTTGAATATAAGCTTACTTTGCTTTCATTCTAACCCAGACATTGGCAAACTACGGCCCGCGGACCACATACGGCCCGTTAGGCTTTTTAACCCGGCCCGCCGAATTTGCCCAAATTATAGTACAAACAGTGTCTAAAACTCACCGAATTTGCCCAAATTATAGTACAAACAGTGTCTAAAACTCACGACAAAAAGTTAGTGAACAGGGCAGATAACTGAAAAGTTGCCTAGCCCATTTTTCATAACTTGAAGCACAATGAGACAACTAATCACATTAAAAAAATTGTCACAAAGTCTAAAGTTTTTTTTTTTTTATTAAATCAAATGCTATCTTGTTTACTTCATAGTAAATGTGCATGGCTGTAGATTTTGCTGCAGTAGTCAATTGTCATTGCAGTGCACAATGCAACTTTTGCATTGCCTCCTACGACCCACTAAGCCCCTTTCATAAGTCTCACGTACACTTTACAGTCACGGTTTCATGTAAATTTACGTTTTGTAGCGTCACATATGTTGTTAGCTTCTTTTGAATCTTTCTTCTGGGCTGAGGTTCTGTGCATCAATTTTGGAAAATGACATGCAATTGCACGACTTCATAACGCTTGCTAAAGTCCGGAAGAAATAGGGATATATATATATATATATATATATATATATATATATATATATATATATATATATATATATATATATATATATATATATATATATATATATATATATATATATATATATATATATATATATATATATGCAATTACATGTTATCACTGAAATCTATCTGTCTAATTATGATGGTAATGTCCCCACTGCAAACAAAGAACCTTTCTAAATATATATATATATATATATATATATATATATATATATATATATATATATATATATATATATATATATATATATATATATATATATATATATATATATATATATAACCGGGACTATCGATATATCCGATATCGATATAACGAGACTTTACTGTATATATACAGTAAAGTCTCGTTATATCGATATCGGATATATCGATAGTCCCGTTATATATATATATATATATATATATATATATATATATATATATATATATATATATATATATATATATATATATAGGGCCGTAACTACCAGCAAGACTTTAGTTCGCTGAGAAGCATCTTGGATAAGGAGCAAATCGTCCGACACCTTCAAAGAATTACAGATGACGGCTGAAGAAACCGTTTCATCGACGGTTCTAACCGCTAACTTATTCATACGTGAACGGCCTTGTTGTGTCTAATGTTTGCCACATTTGTACTTCCGTGTACATCTAATTGCCCAATGCGATTCGATTGTGTCAGCATTCCCAGATCTTAGCAGCCTTTGGGCCTATACACCAACAAAGTACCCTACAAAAAACTAAAAAAACTAGGGTAATACAGTAATAGTTGGACCATCAGGGAGCCAGATGAAAGGCCAGATGAAATGGTGCCAGAAGCCCCCAAAGGATTTTGTGCTGTGTAGTGTTTCTCACCACTGATAAGCCGTGTTGTCCTATGGTCTGTTTCCCAAAAGCTACATGGCTACGGTACACATTTTAGGATTTAGCTACGGCCACAGTAATTTCTACTCGGTAGTTATAACAGTGTAGTCTAGTTCTCGTCTAGTTCTAATTTCTAATTTTTCACTCGTCAATCAAGTGGCAAATTTCGCAATGATGATTGGTAAGATTATTCTTTTTTTTTTTAAAGTCATGAGCATGACCAACATTACCTTCACACGTTTCACCGCTGGCATAGAATAACCTCTTTATTTTTAACAATAATTGACTTTAATAAAATAATAATAAATAAATAATTGATTTTTTACTACTCCCTTCAACTCATTACCTTCAAGCTTTTAGTGTTTGTTAGTTGTATTAAGTTCATCCTGTCTACTTGATATTTAGCTTAAAACAGAGTCTTTTCTTACAGACAGTCTATTTTAGGTCTTCAATGACCTGACATGTTTTTGCGTATACTTCCGCCTTCGTCAGAGTGTCACGGATGTTGTTGTGATGCACCTTTTTTCAGCTGGTGTTACTATGAGTGTGTGACCTACCTGTCAGATCTGACAGGGAAGTCACGCCCCCCGCTGTCCACTCGTCCCTCCAGGATACTGCTCCAAGTGGTAGAGAGCATGTTAGCTCCCTCATCCCTGTTGATGGTCCTTGGTTCTCGCTTCCGGATTTCAATGGCCTCCCTGATCCAGCACTGATGTTTGTTTTCTTTGGTGTGGATGACTCTGCCCTTCTCCCAGTCCATGATGTGATTTTCTCTTTTGCAGTGGTCTGTGATGGCTGATTTATGGTGTTACTGTTGTGCTTGTTCTTTTATTGCTCTTGTTTGTATTGTTGCTGTCTCCTTTTCACACTCATTCTTGCGCTCTTTTTTTATTGTATTGAAACTCCTTCCTGTCTCCCCGATGTATGATTTATTGCATGACTTGCATGGGATTTCATACATTGAGTTGCATTTATTTTCCAGGTGTATTTTGTCCTTTGGGTGTACCAAATCTGTCGGAGCTTATCGCTGCATCAAAAACATGACGTTTGTACATATAACAACGTTTTTTATTTGTATTTTTTAATATTCAACCACTGTGAATCGAGTCTTTGTGCACGGTTCAGGTCCCAAACAAGTGACAATGTTCATTGTTACGCTAGTAGTGGGGCACCTCACTAAAACGCTCCAGTGCCATAAAATGAAAAGCAGTCATTCCTCTTGTGAAGTGAAGTCTGACTTGTCAGAGTAAAGCACTTCCTATCCTTTTGTTCATATCTAAAAGGGAATTAAAGGGGAGAGAGTTAGATATCGCTGCTAATAAGACCACTGAGATATGGTCATTTAAATGTTGATTTGGATAAAAGCAAGACTATTTGAGCAGAGATGGAGATGAAAAACATATTTGGGTGAATTCCTTTACTTAATTGTGATTAAAAAGTGGGTCATGCGGTGACTATGACCGAAGTAGACATGATGAAAGACATCAGAGTTAATCTTTGAGCATGCATGTAACTCCTTTCACTTAGATAGAAAAGTGCATACCTTTTCAGCCAATGCGTTCTGTACAGTTAACAAATAGGAATCCGAGAGCTGCAGGGGGATGGTGAGTGCATGGAGATCAATGGGCTAATAAAACAAATCAATGGAATGAGACCAGTGAAGTCATTCATTTGCAGAGACAGGATGATCCCACCAACCACACGCATTGATTATAAATGGGGTCTTTGGAGAACCTTCAGGGGATATCATATTAGGTGAGGGACACAATGGATGAGGTGGGCGGGGCATAGGGCTTTGTGCTGTACCAATGGGGGAAAATTGGTTAACTACTGGATCAATAGTATCTCCATAACTCCAAGAGCGTGGTGATGTGTTTGGTCCTCATTGCATTGTCAACACAGTATAATGCAGGTGTGATTGTCGACCCCCTCACACACACACACACACACACACACACACACACACACACACACACGCACACACACACACACACACACACGCACGCACACACACGCACACACACACACACACACACACACACACACACACACACACACACACACACACACACACACACACACACACACACACACACACACATACACACAGACACTGCTTATTTGCACACTCAAATCATTTTTTTTCCCTGAGCTATGTGTACTCAAGTATTATTATGATATTGAATACATCATCTAGTACAAAAAGGTCTACTAATAAGGTCAGAGTTGACGGCCAACATTCATTTTTTTATCAATATCTGTTCCTGTTAATCATGAATTCTAAGCATTATTATTGGGATGATTTATGTACACAAAGACCTGTTATGTTGGACTGTGTGGGTAGACCACATAGGTGTTGGCCTGATGTTTGGTCCTAAAGTTGAGATTCAGATACAGTGAGTCTCTTACAACTAACTTTTTTACATGAGTGAACCCTTCTCATTTTGAACCTCGAAACAGAGAAGCTCGACATCTACCAAGTGATTTGATGGTTCTTCCAATCTGTAGAAACAGCATCACTTTTCTCCAGCCATTTGTGTGAACGTGAGAGAAGAAAAGAAGGTGATGGAAGATTGACGACTTAAATACTTCATCAATCAATGCTTCAGCCAATGTGTTGTTTGGTGATTGGTAGAGAATTCAGGCAATCCATCTTTCCTACCAGCAACTGGCATTCTGGATTCCCCTCATGTTCTCAACGTATTGCTTTTATTTTTTATTTCCAGGATTAACCTGTGTTTCAGAAAAAGTGTGTGGGGGTTAGAGAGAGAGTGAGAGAGAAAGATAGAGAGAGAGAGAGAGAGAGAGAGAGAGAGAGAGAGAGAGAGTTGAGTGTGTTATTGTGGGGGAGTGAGCCCAAGTCCTTCACTTGTTATTTGATGTTTGCTGCAGTACATATGCTACATACATTATCAGGAAAACAGTCACTCCACGGAAAAAACAACGGTTCACCATTCCATTACAGTTATTTACTTCATGTATTTTTGAGAATTTACGAGAACACTGTATACATGATGAACTGATCTTTAAATAAATAAATAAATAAATAAATAAATAAATAAATATAGAAATACAGAAATACATAGAGAAATACAGAAATAAATACAAAAATAGTACCAGGTCACTTTTGGCAGTAGTGGAAATTTGGACAGGTCTGGGTTGCAGGCAGGCTAGTGTAGTACTCACAATATTTTATTATAAAGGCACGCTGTTGTAAAATGTCCAGAATGGTGTTTGGCATTGACTTGCTGAAAGCAGAAAGGGCAAACATGACAAAGCCAGTGCTTGGACGCTATCATATACTGTATTTCTCTAAGACTTGTATGTACCTTTCAGCATTACTGATGTGTTCACATGTGTGTAAGTTGTCCATGCCATTTTCACAAACACAGGTTCAGACCATCAGAGGTGCTTATTTGTAATCTTTGGGTCTACACAGGCAATATAAAGGTAACATCCGACTTACAACCGGGTTCCGTTCCAACCAAACGGTCGTAAATCAGAACAGTCGTAAGTCGAAATCCACTCAAAATGTTGAAGACTCAGTGCTAAATGAGTTGCAAACAATCTGATTCGGAGGCCACTGGGGCAGGCGGGCGGGCGGTCTTGGGTCTGGGTCGCCTGTGTTCTACCTGTTTCCCTCCCTCCGGCTTTACCCCGCTCTCCGCGCGCCTTTCTCATCGCGGCGATCCCACGTGCCTGAGCGCCGACGCGCGCCTCGGCTCGAGTCCTGCCTCGAGTGATTCCGGCGTCGGGGCACCCTTCCCCCGCTCTCGTCGCGACGGTCCTGAGCGCCGACGCCCACCCGCCTCGGCTCTTGTACTGGCCATGCCGCGGCCAGCGTCGGTGGACACTCCCCCCTACGGTGCCATCACACGGTTGCTGTACGAGAGTGAGATGCTGGCTGGGCAAAATTGTCATATGCGTTGTCGGGATGCTAGCGCGTTGCGGTTCCAGCCGTAGAATTAAAATTAAAAAAACAAGGTCCGGCGGTCGTGGTCGTAAGTACGAGTAGTCGTAGGTCGCGGCGGTCGTAAGTCGGATGTTAACTGTATTGTGTTTCCTTTCTGTCCAATAGAAGACAAGGTCCACAATTAACCCAAAAAACTTAGTCATGTGAACAAAATTACTTTTGCATCATTATTCTTTATTGCTACTTGTTTAAGGGGGAAAAACAGTATATTTTGTCAGTTTGATTTTTAACATAGAGTCGTTGTGATGTACTTAAATGTTCAATATCATTAATCATCATATTCGTCTGTGTAAGCTCTCAGTTGTACAGGAGTGGTCCATCGATGAAAAGGTTTCTTCAGACGTCATCTGTACTTAACCACAGTACAGATGACGGCTGAAGAAACCTTTTCATCGATTAATCATCATATTCTTTTTTTTTTTGTTTAGATTTTTTTGTAATAAATTTTAGCTTTGATATGTTATTTTCTCATGAGCACCTTGAAAGTACCAAAAACTAGACGGAGACTCAGAAGGGATCGAGTTTTTTCCGTTGCTGTTAAGCGCTTTATTACAGCGTCAGCTGTTGTTGAAGCACTATATCAATCAACATGTATCGTATCGTATCATATCATATCATATCGTATCGTATCGTATCGTATTGTATTGTATTGTATCGTATCGTATTGTTTCAACGCTTTCATAATCTTGAGGGCTGGGCTTGAACCTAAACCCACACACATACACATATGTGACGGGTGTCACAACAGTGACTGTCTTCATCTCCACGATGCTGCTGTATTAATGAAGACGAGACGCGTGGATGTGTCTTTTTATTTCTTTTATTTCTGCAACACAGTATGGCAGAAGGGATGGGTGAAGTCGCATGGGTTTCGTCTTGTGATTAACCTGAATCTCCTCGAGATTGTTCCCAAATGCAAAACATTGTAGATAACAAAACAGAATTAACAACGTGTGATCGTATAGTGGTTATTTACAGAAAAAGAGAATACAACACAAGTTCACTGTTATTTACAAGATGTCCCTGAACGCATCATGGGCGGAGACTCGGCAGAACACGCGGTGCGCTTGTAATGGCTGGCGCACAGTTCAACCAGCCACGGACACTCACGGGCAAATGAAACACGACACAAGAAACTAAATATTGTTCAATAAAAACGAAATGAAACAATTATTACCTGCAACACAGTATGGCAGAAGGGATGGGTGAAGTCGCATGGGTTTTGTCTTGTGATTAACTGCGCAATAGAAAAGCACTATGAAGCTAAGTTCCACTCGACAAAACGTGAAGTAAATAATGACACAAAAAGTAATCTGGACTCGAAATGAATAAGGGAACTAATTAGATAACACTAGACAGTACAAAAGGGGAAACAAAATAAGATATTGTCATGAAAATGCGCGTTAATCAAGACCAACAGAAAATTGCGACTCACCCTGAATCTCCTCGAGATTGTTCTGGAAACTATGGGCGGGACATAGTGCCACACTGTGCGCCGTTGCGTCACTTCCTCCATAATTTAATAATCTAAGCGCACAACTCCGTTACATACACCCCCCTTAAATTATGCAGAAGTGAGGCAACATACACACGGAAGACAACAGAAAGACCAACAGGCACAATAGACAAGGTTATCGGGCAAGGATGTACAAAAATGCTGTCTAATTATGTCACTCATCTGACCAACTACGTCAGGTGACTGGAGTAAGGGATCTGTCGCCGGTGTGTCAGGGTCTGTGTGCTCGTCGGAGATGCACTGTACTGGGTCTGGGAAGGAACTCTGTCCCCACTAACATAAGTGGCCTCAGCTCGCACCTGCCCATTCCCCTCTGTACAAACTACATCACCCTGCATAGCACTACATAACTGTGACAGACTGGAGAAAGGTATCTGTTGCTGGTGTATCAGTGGTCTGTGCGCTCGTCGTAGATGCACTGCACTGGGTCTGGGAAAGAACTCTGTCCCCACTAACATAAGTGGCCTCAGCTTGAACCTGCCCATTCCCCTCTGTACAACCTACACCACTCTGGATTGCACTACACAACTGTTACACGGTTGGGAAGCCTCTACCTCTACCAACACACTCATTCAAAGGTGTGCTACTTGTTACATGTAAGGAGCTCATTCTTAGCCTTAACACACAAAAACACGTACATGAAAAAAAAACCACACTAATTGCAAAACAGCAGGTCAGACAATTAACACTCTACATGTATTTCCAAAACGGGGGTCGACACACCGTCCACCGAGTGATGGGACTGCACAGCGTCTTCATTGTGCAGCATCGCGGTCCCGGTCCGAAGTGGAGAGTCACTTGTGATCCGGGTCACGGCACCAATGTGACGGGTGTCACAACAGTGACTGTCTTCATCTCCACGATGCTGCTGTATTAATGAAGACGAGACGCGTGGATGTGTCTTTTTATTTCTTTTATTTCTGCAACACAGTATGGCAGAAGGGATGGGTGAAGTCGCATGGGTTTCGTCTTGTGATTAACCTGAATCTCCTCGAGATTGTTCCCAAATGCAAAACATTGTAGATAACAAAACAGAATTAACAACGTGTGATCGTATAGTGGTTATTTACAGAAAAAGAGAATACAACACAAGTTCACTGTTATTTACAAGATGTCCCTGAACGCATCATGGGCGGAGACTCGGCAGAACACGCGGTGCGCTTGTAATGGCTGGCGCACAGTTCAACCAGCCACGGACACTCACGGGCAAATGAAACACGACACAAGAAACTAAATATTGTTCAATAAAAACGAAATGAAACAATTATTACCTGCAACACAGTATGGCAGAAGGGATGGGTGAAGTCGCATGGGTTTTGTCTTGTGATTAACTGCGCAATAGAAAAGCACTATGAAGCTAAGTTCCACTCGACAAAACGTGAAGTAAATAATGACACAAAAAGTAATCTGGACTCGAAATGAATAAGGGAACTAATTAGATAACACTAGACAGTACAAAAGGGGAAACAAAATAAGATATTGTCATGAAAATGCGCGTTAATCAAGACCAACAGAAAATTGCGACTCACCCTGAATCTCCTCGAGATTGTTCTGGAAACTATGGGCGGGACATAGTGCCACACTGTGCGCCGTTGCGTCACTTCCTCCATAATTTAATAATCTAAGCGCACAACTCCGTTACACATAGACATAAACATACACGCACATGCACATGCACACGCACACGCATACGCACACACACACACACACACACACACACACACACACACACACACACACACACACACACACACACTGACACAATTGAAATCATTGTTTCTTCTACTCACCAATCAAATTTTAGACTCAGCCTGACAAAAATATCACCAACAGTGCTCTGTATTGTTCGTTGTGCTGTGGGAAATATGTATGCCTGTGCGGTGGATCGCCTGGAAGAATAATCATGTATTCTTGTTCCATAAGGGTTGGGAGCAACCCGTTAAGGGTGTTCTCGCACCTACTGCCTGAAGTTATTTAGGATTGGCTCCAGCAGGCCCCACGACTCCAGTGAGGATGAAGCAGATCCGAAAATGGATGGATGAATGGAACCATGTTCTCCCAATACATGAAGAAATTTTATATTTTGACTTTCAATCACATTACATCACCAGGTCTATAATTAGGTGCAATTCAAAAATGCACAATGTATCAATATTAAGAAAGCATTAACTATTAAGTATATTAAGTATCCATATGTATGAAATGATTCTTACTCTTCTGTAATGGATGTATTAAGTATTAAGTATATTAAGTATAGCTAGCTACCTATCTGGCTATATATTTGTTATCTACAGTATTAGCTATGTATTAATGTAAAGCAGATTATTTACTTACAGACAGTGTAGGTGTTCAAATACCTGACATGTTTCGGCGTCTACTTCCGCCTTCGTCAGAGAAAATTAGATATCAAGTAGACAGGATGAACTTAGTACAACGAGAACGGATAGCTATCTATTAGCTATCTGGCTCGCGAGCTAGCTATCGAGCTGTCTATATATTAGTTATGTAGCTAACTAGCTAGCTAGATGTATAGCTAGCTATCTATTAGCTATGTATTGGCCATATATTAGCTAGCTAGCTTACTATCTATTTGAGTTACTTATGGGTTGAGTGGCCGCTGGCGAGTGGCTGCTGCTGCTCACCCACAGAAAACTTATACTGTTACTGAAAAGTGACCTTGAGAGTTTTGAAAGGCGCTTATAAATGAATTGTATTATTATTATTATTATTATTATTATTATTATTATTGTAATTATATGCCAACCTTTTTTGTCACATTTTGAAAATAATGTATCATTGTCCTCATGTAAAAGTGGAAATTGCATTTTATTTATTTTGTTTGAATTAAATGTGTTGCAGTAGGGAGATGTCAAAAAATATGCAGGAAAGGGATCAGCACACCGGACAAACCTGAGGATAAGCGGATCAGAAAATGGATGGATGTATCCTGTGGTAACTGTATTTTCTGTTTTCATAACAGTGGTGCTTAATAGAACATTTTTATATACGTACATATCCGTAAACATCCTGTGTTACTTCATTTCAACTCATTTGTATATGTTAGTTTAGTCTATCTATAGATGTATTTTGTTTATTTGATAACTTTGCGTCTCTGTAGGGTGTACCGTTATTAAACATCTTTATTTTCAGTCTGATATCATATTTCAACCTTCTCGTAGCTGTTAGGCTCGGTCGAAATGATGTCATCACTGCTGTATGTATAAAACGAGGTGAATGGGCGGCTCAATCTCTTTTCGCTTTCCCACGTCTCCCATGTCTCTCCATTGTCTACAAGAATAAATTAATCTTTTTTTGTTCACCAGCTTGGTCCCTGCTGATGTTTCATCATAAAACTCCGTAAAGCCCAGAACCAGAAAGAGATGCATCATTTATCCCATCAGTGCTCATCTTCAAATGTATGAAATGCTTCTATCTCTTCTGTAATACAACACATTTACCTATTTTGGATGTGTATATCAATTGTCATCCTTACACATTCGACATACATGTCATCAAAAGCCCCAAATGTGCTATGGATGGGCGCGTTGAGTCATTCCGCAATTCTGATTTCAGGTTTTGTAACTTGTCTCTATACACAAATCTTTTTTTCGCGATCTCAATATCTTGACCTCGAAAGGGTTATAGTAATGCTGAAGCCCCTAGGTGTTGTTTAATTAAAATACATCCTTTTTTGTGCTCCCCTTGGAGGCTGGTGGTAGAATAACTCTGCAATGGGGTTCGCTGTATTTAGCTCCTTGAGGAGTTGGCCAATGTTGTGTTAGGCAGTCACTCACAGCTAAATCAACAAAACGCCACAAAGAGAGGAGAGAAAGAAACAGAGGGAGTACCATTCAGACCGAAAAAAAAGGTCTGTGTGAGGTGGGGGATGGGGTGTGGGGAATCCCGTATTGTGTAAATCCTTAACTTTTCACTCCAGGTCGCATTTTCATGCTAAGCTCTGAGCTTGGACTGAAATCCTCTCACTTATCCTGAAATCCATGATGAAATACTGTCAGATGTACTGTGATACAGGGAATTTGTTGAATGACTGACAGTCCAGACATTAGTAGTGAATTAGTGACTGAAACACAATGATGATAGAGGAGGAGCTGAATGAGCGGGAGATTCAAAATTATTTATTTTAGCACAATTGACTTTGATAGAGTAATGAAAGATGGAGTAAAAAAATATACACACACACACACACACACACACACACACATATATACATATATATACACATACATATATATATATATATATATATATATATATATATATATATATATATATATATATATATATATATATATATATATCAGTGACGTGCAGTCAGGGGAGGCAGGTGAGGCAGTGCCTCACCTGTCATCATGAAAATGTCAAATGAAAGAATAAATTAAACAGTTATATTAATTTAGTAATTTGTACTTTAAAGTTGTTTTCCATTTAACTTCACCGTTTTTGGATTTTTTTCAAAATCGCTGAATTTTTATATTTACCGTTCAAATACTCAGTAGAGACTAGCGGTGAGGCAGCAGCCGGCTGAGCCTCACCATGGATTGCGCAATGACCATGCTAACTGCTGGCTTGCTCTGCAGTGAGACCGCATTGCTGTCCCTCTGCATATTGCTTTTAAAATGTTCAAACACTTGGAGTATATGAAATAAATTTCTACAGTTTCTCTGGTGTGTATAATGTAGAGTCACTTTACATTATAAACACTGTACTACACTGTACTAAAGTGTTTATTTTATTTTTATCAAAACTGTGTGCATAGGTGAGGCACACAGTTATCCTGCCTCATGACAGGGGGCGCTGGTGATTACAGATTCTTCTTGCGCCTCCTCGGCTGCAGAATAATAGAATTAGTGACAGCAAGCTAAAGTAAACAGCAGGTTAAGTGCAACCATCCAGTTATTTTTTCGTGTTGCTTGGCCTTATTTTCAGAATGGAGGATTGCATATCTAAATAGAGAGACTTTTAAAACTGAAGAAAGATAAGGAAGGCTTCTACAAAGAAGTTATCGATGCCTTTCTTTAGAGGGAGCGGTGCTGGACTTCATTTATAAGTAAAGGTAACACAATAATCAGTTTTTTTTATTCTTTTTTTCTATGCTACAGTTTATATAAAGAATGCTGAAATGACATTTTAAACAAAACACGTTAACTGTTGTCAATCAAATGGTGAATAAACTACTCTGTAGAGTTCTTATGTTTGTAAATCTGACTGTGACGACGTCAGTGCCTCACCAGCCATGAAACTCACCGCACGTCACTGATATATATATATATATATATATATATATATATATATATATATATATATATATATATATATATATATATATATATATACATCCTTCTCCTGTTATCCTATTATGAGGGGTGGGCCATGGATATTTTGAGGGTTGCTGATCTCTAAACGGCTCCAAGGCAAATAGAGGAAATGGAGTTGTGGCATTTTGTTTTGCATCAGTGATTTTCTTTATTAGAGGTGGAGCGGAGTCGGCATAGAATAATAATTGGGAAATTGTAAACTTGCTTTCATTATAATTAGGGAAAATCACAGGAAGCAATAATCCAATCATTCTACTTAAAAGCAACTTTCCTTATTCCTGTGCAGTGGGTTGGTTACTGAATTCATTTACCCAACAAAGCTCTCCAGGTTAAAATTGCAAAGTCTCACATGTAAACACCAAATGTGCATCAATGTGTTCAGACAGTTGAACATACCCTGACATATGAGCAGCATTTACTGCCACCAGACGGACACATGAACATATACCATACTCACGCATACCTCAAAAAACATTGAAATAATTTAGTAAGATTTGCTGGTACATTAAGTTCAATGTGTTTGACATTCGGCAGGAGGAAATGCAAGGCAAATGGTGGAGTCGCTGGGCCACGTCTTCCCTCAATCAAGGCATTGCAGGGCTTCATTTTACAATCCAGATGCAAAGGGAGACCCTGTCAAAGCTAATTAGTCCTGTTGCAAATGGATGCAGGTCATGGTTTTCAGCAGATTGGACCACAGAGCGGTCACTGGGGGTCAAACTAGCACTATGGAGTGATATAAACAATCATCTATAGAGCACAGACTAATCAATCCCTTTTAACACTATACACTTCCTGGTTGGCTGGTCTCAGGGGTTAGGGGTCAATATACAAAAAGAGACAACCTGGGCAAGAGTTTAAAACTGAGTTTAAAATAAGAAATCATATGGTTTCCTTTTTTCCTTTTATTTTTAGCAATTTGGACATAATAGGATGCCTAATTCCTGGTTCATGTCTTAAAATGTTAATGATTTATTTTATTGTGTTTTTAGGTATAGACAGAATTAATCTATTGTACTATATCCAATCTGTTTTAAATTCCAATACTTTTTTTCACATTATTCATGACAGTACTATTCTACTCTTCAATCATGAATGCATCTTGAAAACAAAATATACTGGGGAGAAACGGCTATTTTATATCATCACCATTCGTTTTTTTCTATGGAATATTAATTCCCATGTGTAAACATAACAAACTTCAAAATCATCATTTACAACTTTACCATCAAGATGTTATTGTGCAATAGGATGAGCAGGGTTAAAAGGACAGAGCGACTAAGGTTAATTGAGGGGGGAAGCTGGAAACCCATAGAACAGTCACTCGAGCCTTTTCTCATTATCATTTAGCCATCTTTTATAGTCTACGAGACAAAGATGACGTTCCCATGACCCCACACAATACCCAAGCATATTATTCAATCCTGCCCAGATGAAATTCCTGAAAATAAAACCTTTGTGCTTGGCAACAGCTAATTATTTGACAGATTGCTCTCCTTCAAACTCAGGTTACAGTTTGAAGTACCTCTGCTTTAGGCCCCTCCCACATAAACCAGGACTCTCCTTCACTCCCTCCTCAGCAACGGTGCAGTGTGGGGCCACTTTTGAGAAAATCCCAGAGGGCCTCATTCATTTCAGGAGATTATATATTTCAGGCCCCTTCTTTTCCCGACCAACTATCAATCCAAAATCAAGGACCGTGGAGTGTGTGTGTGTGTGTGTGTGTGTGTGTGTGTGTGTGTGTGTGTGTGTGTGTGTGTGTGTGTGTGTGTGTGTGTGTGTGTGCATGTGTGTGTGTGCGTGTGTGTATGCGTGTGTGTGTATGTGTGTGTGTGTGTCTGTGTGTGTGTATGTGTTTGTGTGCGTGTGTGTGTTTGTGCGTGTGGGGGTTCGTGTGTGTGTGTGTGTGTGTGTGTGTGTGTGGCTGTGGCTGTGGCAGGCGTGGATCTGTGTTTAAGTAACAGCAGCTTGTGCACGTCTGTTTTCAAATGGCTAAATAGAAATTTAAAAACCAAGAACATTTCAAAACATCTGATTTGGAAAATGTATTTTTTTTTCAGAATCCCATAAAGTCAACTTCACCATTAATCACGGTACAGGATGATGACTTCACAGGAGCAGACAAGAGCGTGGAGGAAATAGTGAAATAATGAAAGTCCAGAAGATGATCAATGAATGAGGAAAATGCAATTCCTTTTGTATTTTATTTTTTTTTATTGGAGCTGACCTTCAAAACGTGGTTATGGGACAACGGGAGCTGGATGATGTTTAAGATAAGATGTTGTCTTTTTTTTAACTTATGAATTGTTGTTGACAGGCAGCTACTATATACCTGCGTCAATAGAATACAACTAGGAGGGCTTGTGAATTAATTATGCTCTATAATGGGCGAAGAGTAGACCAAGTATTCACTCAGAAGGAATCATGTTTGTGGTGCCAAAATGTTCATCAAAACAGAATTTCGTTATGTGGGAATTTACGATTGTGCGTTTGCTCTATGAACCTGTAAATAAAAACTATATCGTGTTATGCATGTGCTGTATAAACATATAAGTAAATATAATTTTATCAACATACATTATATAACAAAACAAGTTATAAGATAGCAACATATATTGTGCATAAGCAACAATAAAGTACATATTGAAACAAATAGAACACAATATGAAAGCAGTTTACTTCTTTGTAAAATATGAGTCGATTTTTGATTCTTTTGTTTTTCTGTTTTTTTTCTTAATCAAGATGTTTGCTTGTTTGTCGAAAAGCTTTGTTGCTAGTTCCAAGTAACTCAGTTACTTGGAGGTTGTATACGATCAGGAATGAGTGTCGGAATATCGGAAGAAGGATGCTGAGAATTGAACTGCCAGGCAGGAGACCGAACGGAAGACCAAAGAGGAGGTTTATGGATGTTGTCAAAGAGGACATGAAGGTAGCTGGTGTAAGAGGATGTACAAAACCGAGTTCGATGGAGGACACTGATTCGCAGTGGTGACCACTGAAGGGAAAAGCCGAAAGGAAAAGAACACAAATTCCTGATGAGATACTAATTACTGTATATTTGAACCACCTAAATATTCATTCATTCATTTTGAGCCTGATATCTCAGCAGTAAGAGAGAGAGAGAGAGAGAGAGAGAGAGAGAGAGAGAGAGAGAGAGAGAGAGAGAGAGATGGTGCTACATCCATTGAGCAATACATACCATTTACACGACACACCATCCGTTGGACAATACATACATGACGATACTCTACACACAATGGACAATACCTTACATGCATATGCACGGTTTATGTGTCAGTTACTCAGTACTCTTCTGAAATGCTTATTTCTCACTCGGGCCGCGAGGAGTGCTGAAGCCTATCACAGGCGTTTTCGGGAAGTTGGCTGGGCACACCTCTAACATTGATTCAGGGTGTCCACCGGTTGCCAGCCAATCGCAGTTATATCCACTGTCTGTGCAGCATCCCCATAATGGCGAAAATAGAAACCCCTTTAGATTCCTAAACTTACATTGCATTTCATTATCACACTCATATTGCCTGTTAGTTGGTGCCACTAAATGTGGCTTTGCTGCAATGGCCAACAACTGTGAGCACCTTGGCATGAACCCAAGTGGGAAGCAGTATTCATTGTTCTACCTGGGTGAAGGTCAAAGAATGCAGCTCTTGACTGCTTCATTCCCCAATGAGCAAACATGTGGTAATCGAGCACTTTGAAAGCACATCTTTCCCCCATGATGTCAAGACACAAAGGAGTAGATCAGAAAGAAGTTCAGATCTTTGCCAAAAAGCAATTCTCCACATGAACAAGTTATAAATTATATACATATCATAAAACCAGTGTAACCCAGTTCATTTCACCTCCTTTCAGTCTTGTTTCTATTTTAAAAAATGTTTGTACAATGTCATCACTCAGTTCATCAACCAAACCCATCTAATCGCTTCCATGTTTCCTCAGTGCGAAGCTCATTAGTTTGTGACCTAAAGGCATGAAGAAAAAAACAAAGACAACAAAGACATACACACAAACGCCACGCATACACGCACACACACACTTTGGATAATGGATACTTGCTGTTTTCAGACAGTAAAAATAAACAGGTCTGCGGCTTCAGTAATGAATATGATGTAAACATTGGCCAGACAAAGTGGCTTTCATGAGTGTCCACCAAATAATCCCGTTCATGTGGATGCATTGTCTTATGCCATGTGTGCCATCATTGTCTATCTATGAAACATGCATGCATTGTTTGTGGGTGGGGGCAAAATGATGCCTGGTTGTGTACTTTGTGAATGCTGACACACTCGTCCAGGTGTTAACGGAAGGCCATCTTCATTAGGCTTAAATAGGAAACGAAGGAAGATGCATTGAGAAAAAGTGTCATTGCTCATCTGCAAGGCCACCACCTGACACATTAGGAATCTGTATGCTCAATTAACCACTGGCAGGCTCATTTTTCCTCTGGCTCACTTGCTGAGGATCCGAAAGAAAAGGCCAGCAACATCTAACTGAAGTAAAATTAGAGTACTATGGGAATGTTTATGTGTCTATTTTGGATGTTTGTGTATTTTCAAATGTACTATGTCTGAATTCCATAAAATGTTACATGCTTCATTATTATTGATATGTTTTTTTGGCCCAAAAAAATGAAATTTGTGAAAGGCACCAGTCCATATTCTCTGGGGCAAACATCATTCTTCTAATGAATCTTTCAGAAAATGATAAAATGTATAGAGAGTGAATGTGCATGCGTGTGTTTGTGTGTGTGTGTGTGTGTGTGTGTGTGTGCGTGTGCGTGCGTGTGTGTGTGTGCGCGTGTGTGCGTGTGTGTGTGTGTGTGTGCGTGTGTGTGCGTGTGTGTGTGTGTGTGTGTGTGTGTGTGTGTGTGTGTGTGTGTGTGTGTGTGTGTGTGCGTGCGTGTGTGAGTGTTCACGTGTGCTTGCGTGTGTGTGCGCGTGTGTGTGTATCTTTCTCAGTCTGCAAGTGTGATACATGTCAACCTTTGATTAACGAAGTGAGGCAGACACACAAGGACCCTGGTTTCACAGAGCTCCATCCAACAATTTACCACCCTTGATCAGACTAACTTTTTTTTTGAGTGTGTGTGTGCGTTTGTATGTGTGTGTGTGTCCAGTCCCCACCTCACTTTCTCCACCTCTGCCCCCCTTCCGTCACCTACGCTATGCTTCTTTCTTTTGAGATCTACCCAAGAGATGAAAAATGGCATGCAGCTGGCCAAGCACTTCCTTCCTCTTGTCGGGGTCAGCAGTTCACTATGCTGATAGAGACCCACACACACCTCCATTAATAAGAGTTCTCCTGCACTCACACAGTTCACTTTACTGCATCGCTGGACGACCATCATTTTTTTTTAACTCGTGGTCCTGCTGGTGTTCAAACTAGAACCACGTGTTGCTGTGAGTGTGTGTGTGTCTCTATCTATCTATCTATCTATCTATCTATCTATCTATCTATCTATCTATCTATCTATCTATCTATCTATCTATCTATCTATCTATCTATCTATCTATCTATCTATCTATCTATCTATCTATCTATCTGTCTGTCTGTCTGTCTGTCTGTCTGTATATATATATATATATATATATATATATATATATATATATATATATATATACATATATACATATATATATATATATATATTGTATATATATATATATATATATATATATATATATACAGTAAAGTATCGTTATATCGATATCGGATATATTGATAGTCCCGGTTATATCGATACTATTTCTATGCACGCACTGAGAAAATTACATGCAAATAGGGTCGGATATATCGATAGTCCCGGTTATATCGATATTTTTTCGGACTCCCTTGAATATCGATATAACGAGACTTTACTGTATATATATATATATATATATATATATTCCCTTCAAGGGGTCGCCACAGCGAATCAGTAACCTCAATCTTCAGAGGTATGATACGCATGTTTGTTTTGGCCAAGCTTTTACGTCGGATGCCCTTCCTGACACAACCCTCTGTATTTATCCGGGCTTGGGACCGACACAAGAATATATATTTATATACATAAGTAACATCTGACTTACGACCAGGTTCCGTTCCAACAGCAATGCAGTCGTAAGTCAAACGGTAGTAAGTTCAAATACATTCAACATGGCCGACGCTCGGTTTATACGACAGAATAGTATACAATGTCAATCTGTTGTTTTTAAAGAACGTTCTCTATTGAATATTGTTATATACCAAACTGCTAAGAATTCAATTATAAATATTATAAAAGTATCAAAGAGGCGGTGGCGGTGTGGGCCCGACGCAGCGTTCGCATCGCGCCGATCAAGCGCGCCCGAGCCCCAATGGCCGACCCGCCTCGGCTTTCGCCCTGGCCGGCGTCGGTGGACCCTCGACCCGAGCGCGGACGCCCACCGGCATCGGCTTCGGTGGACCCGTTGGTGCCATTGTGACAGGTAGTGCAACACCATCACACTGGCCAAAATTGTTGTATGCGTAGGTGAAGAAACAGTTATTTTGTATCCTCATTTTGTGCAATGCTGTAATATTCTCTGTTAAGATAAATGAGGCATGCTGAATGTTGAGCGCATCTGGCAATGCAGCCACGACGCTTCATATGGTCCTTTGACAGCGATAAAAAAAATAGTTCTTATACAATGCAAAAAAATATTTATTATACAATGCTGAGAGAAGCTGTTGCTCTCTGTGCGCCGTGTAAATACGCATCCTACTCGTTCAATCTAAACAAGAAGGACGTTCTCGAGTCTTCATTGTACCAAATGCATCGCAAACACGCTGCAGATCCCAACAGCGTTGCCGGGCTGCCACCGTAGCAGTCCCAGCCGGAGAAAAAAAAAGGGTCTGGCGGTCATGGTCTTAAGTGCGCGTGGTCGTTACTTGCACCGGCCGTAAATCCAATGTTACCTGTATATATATAATACACATAATACCCTCTGCACCCTGCCCGCCACCTTTTCCAGCTACTCCCCTAAGGCAGGCACTACCGATCCATGCGCACCAAATCCAGCAGACATTTAAAAACCTTCTTCCCCCAAGCCATTAACTCTCTAAACAGTAACCCAAATAGAACTCTACGGTATAGTGCCTCCATTTTTTTCTCAATTTTTTGATGATACTAGTGCAGCGTGTTCTACCGGAGACAAGTTCCTTGTGTGTTCTACATACAATAGAGATGATTCTAATGATTCTGATTCTGATTCAGATCTACCCATGGGGACACATACGTTAGAACTTTTTTTTTAACCAATGGGATGGCAGATTGATCCCCAGTAATAGCCTAATAGCCAATGTTGGAGCAACTATAAGCATTATGTGTTCAGGAAACTCAGAGCTGCGATTCACAGCCTGTACTGTATTTTTACCGTTCCTATAATGAAATGTTGTTTCATAAAAAGATGCAATATTTGTCTGGTGAGATGCTTCATAACTTGAACATTTTGTTTGAAGAGATGTTCTTAAGTAGAGGGACCACTGCAATTTGAAACTATGTCTCTTGATTGTATAAAGCAGGTATGACAACATCCTAGGTTCAGTGCGGCTGACAGGATCTCCAACAGAGGACTGACTCATATGATCATAAAAAAACACTAATCGTAATGCTGAGCAAGCCTTTTTGAGCTACTAATTAGCATGATTATGAAAATCAGTGGTGGCTCAGTATTCATGCGTCCACCTCTGTATGAATGCCTACACAGGTGTCTTTATGTGTATGGTCTGTGCGGACAAAGAGGAGGATTAGCTGTATATCCTGAGGCAGGGGGAAAGTAGGGGGTACGAGAAGAAAGAGGGAGGTGGTAGTATGAGTGGAGATGTTGCATGGGTAACGGTGGGGGTCTGCAGTGTCTCCCTCCTGGAGATGAGCCCTGACCTTCTCATTTCATCCTCATTAGTATCTCATGTCAACAGAGCAGCCACTCCTTAATCATCTGCTATCGTCCCCGGTCTACAAACACACAAACACAACTCTCCCCCACACACACACACACACACACACACACACGCACGCACACACACACACACACACACACACACACACACACGCACACGCACACGCACACGCACACACACACACACACAGTCAGAGTGACACTATCTACCGTGAAAGGTTTATTTTACAGAAAGATACATTGTTCCTCACTTTTGATGTAATACTCATAATCACATATTTCATCACATGCACATGCTTTTGTGACTGTAACTTTTTGATTGAGATTATGTTCATGAGAAAACAAATCCAAGATCATGGGCTGGTCTCTCTGTGTCACGCTAGTTGCTACAGTGGCCCCAACAGGCTCGAGCAGAGCAGGGACTCTGGATGCCACTACAAATGAGCTCCATTCAGTTCCCCACTTTGGCATATGGAAGCCTATTGTTCTCGGCCACAGAAGCAGAAGTGAGGCAAGTGTATCCTGTCATTTCACAAAATTCCCATTCCACTAAGGTCCTGGCTGGCAAATGACAAGCAAATGCAGCATGCTCTTCTATCTAAAGCACCATACATGTGTGCAGCCGTGACTCATGAGTGTGTAACAGATTTAATATGTTCAACTATTTTTTCAAATATTTTTAAAGGATTGTACAACAACGGAATAAGCACAGGAAATCTTGCTGAAGATGTTATAATGTATCAGTGTCAATCCATTGTTTTCTTCATTCAACAAAGTATGTCTGTTTTGTTGATGCAGACAGTGACTGAGAGTGCCTAACTTGACAAATACAGGTAACATCCGAGTTACGACTGGGTTCCGTTCCGACAAAACGGTCATAGGTCAAACAATCTTAAGTCGAAATTAATTAAAAATGTTGAATAGAGACTCCGTGCTAAATGACTTGCAAACGATCTGATTCGGACACTACGGGGGCAGGCGGGCGGGCGTATGTCTGGGTGGCCAATGTGTGACCGGTTGCCTTCTCCCTGGCCTTACCCCGCTCTCCCTGCGGACGCGCGGGCCGACCCAGTGGTTGTCTGTGGCGCCGACGCGCTCGACCCGCGACCTCGCCCCGAAGCAGAACGAACTGTCATCGCGTCGGCGACGAACTGTCTACGCGTGTAGAGAACACGGCGGAGAGAATACAGCAGCGGAGAGAATACAGCAGCGAAGAGAAGACAGCGGCGGAGAGAATACAAGGGCGGGCATCACGGCGTCGAGAATGCAGCGGCAGCATCTCGCGTGCAGTGGGCCCTCATCCACGTTCTCGCTGCCGCATTTTCCCCGCTGCGTTTTCGCCGCCCCAGCGTTCTCGCTGCCCCTACGTTCTCGCCGCCCCCGCGTTCTCTCCGTCCCCCCGTTCTCGCCGCCGCTACTTTCTCTCCGCCGTGATGCCGCCAACGTGATGCTGCCGACGCGATGCCGCCTGTGTCGGGGGACCCACCCCATTCTCGTCACTGCGGTCCGGCACATCCAAGCGTCGACGCCCACCCGCCTAGGGTTTCGCCTTACCGGTGGACCAGTGCCATCACACGCTCGATTGCTGTGCGACAGTGATATACTGGCTGGCCAAAATTGAGCTGCGAGGACGTTGCGGTAGCTGGTGTAGAATTAAAATAAAAAATAAAAAGGTTCTGGCAGTCATGGTCGTAAGTACGGGTGGTCGTATGTCGCACCGGTCGTAACTCGGATGTTACTTGTATACTATATACAGTGATACCTCGTTCTACGAACCCCTTGGCTTATGACCTTTTCGGTTTCCGAACGTTAAATTTATGAAATTAATATTATTATTATTATTATTATTAAATTTATGAAAATTTTACCTTGGTATACGAAATATTTTTCGGGATACACACTGAGCGCCACAATGAGTGATGTGTCATGCGCGAACGAGCCCGTTCTCCTAACAATGAAATGGAAGCCGACTTTTTTTGTCGTCTATTCCCCTCCCCCAGTCTTCGGTTAAAGCCACATGATTGGTCAAGAATGTAGCATTGGGAAGGGGGGGTTTACAGACAGAGTGAGAGTGAGTGAGGCCGTTCTCCAAAAAAGAGAAAGGCAGCCAACTTTTTTTGTCCTCTATTCCCCGGCCCAGTCTTCGGTTAAAGCCACGTGATTGGCCAAGAACGCAGCAGTGAGGGGGGGGGGGGGGGGTTTACAGACAGAGTGAGAGTGGGGCCGTTCTCCAAAAATGGCGGCCGGCTTGTTTTTGTCCTCTATAGAAAACAACGAAATTTGGACTTGTTTCAACTTTGGTAGTTCAAAGGCAGAGTGTAGTTTGAAAGGTTAAAATATCCCATTAATCAGACTCCACAAATAACCCGCAAAAGCCATCGGTACACTTGATGCAAAAAGCTATCAACCCAGCTAAACAGAAGACAATTGATGAGGAACTAGTTAAAATTATCGCAGAGAAAGCACCTACAAGGGATCATTCCTCAAGATGGTGAAAGAAGAAGGCTCCGTTCCTCATCAAGTGTTTAATGCTGATGAAACTGGCCACTCAATTCCATCATGCCATCAATGATCATCACGAAGGTAAATAAAACGACTTTATTATATAGTAGTTTATTTATTTAATTATAACACCATAGCACATTTATTATACATAACACAGCATATGTTTTGTGTAGTTTTAAGTGTTAGAAAATTAGAAAGTAGAACATTATGCTTTGTTGGGACCTGGGAACGGATTATTCTATTTTTAATGGTTTCCTATCGATGAAAAGGTTTCTTCAGCCGTCATCTGTACTTCTTTGAAGGTGTTGGACGTTTCGCTTCTTATCCAAGAACCTTCGTCAGCAAACTAAAGTCTTACTGGTAGTTTAGGCCCTATATATATCCCTACTGTCCAGACATGGTGGTGCCGGACTCTGCTATGATAGGTCCCTGCTCTCAGGTTTGGGGGAGCAGAGGACTACTCCCTGCCACTCCACTGATTGTTCCTATTGTTCTGACTAACGACCGGCCTCAATGCCCCACTTCCACCGGTATCACCTCATAAGTATTCCTAATCCTATTTTGCCGAAGTAGGCTGTTGTACGAACGATCCAAATTGAACCTCACCCCACCATATCGGTTTAAAGATTTATCTGTTTTATGAAAATCGCTTCTTTTACTCCCCCTTTCCTTTTTGTATCTTCAGAATTATTGGTTTCATTTCCTATTCTTTCTTTCTGACCTTTGTTAAATGACCACTGAGGGTACCCACAGTTAGTGAGTATTCTCCTGATATGTTTAATTATAAAAGAGCACAGAGCGCTAAAAACAGGAGCAAAAAGGAAAGGGGGAGTAAAAGAAGCGATTTTCATAAAACAGCTGAATCCTTCTTTAAATCGATATGGAGGGGTGGGGTTCAATTTGGATCATTGGTACAACAGCCTACTTCGGCAAAATAGGATTAGGAATACTTATGAGGTGATACCGGTGGAAGTGGGGCATTGAGGCCGGTCGTTGGTCAGTACAATAGGAACAATCAGTGGAGTGGCAGGGAGTGGTCCTCTGCTCCCCCCAACCTGAGAGCAGGGACCTATCATCGCAGAGTCCGGCACCACCAGGTTTGGACAGTAGGGATATAAATACGGCCTAAACTACCAGTGAGACTCTAGTTTGCTGACGAAGTTTCTTGCATAAGAAGCGAAACGTCTGACACATTCAAAGAAGTACAGATGACGGCTGAAGAAACCTTTTCATCGATAGGAAACCATTAGATTACGGATTAGAACGACCTGATCGTGACATTACCCCCCTTCAAGGGACTGCTTCCAGAAGTCCCAACAGTCTCCCAAAAGGCCCAACTCGCCAGGGAACAATGGTGGAGATGGCAACCGTTGCCTCCTCCAGCATATGATGGGCGGCGGCCTGATGGGAACGGGACGAGGCCTGACGTAGAAGTGGACGCAGCACGGCTCGTCGTGGACGTGAGCGCGACCCTCTCACACAATCAAGTAACGATGCATGGCTCGACGTGGACGTTGCACAGGCAGGCGCAGAGTGGCACCCCGGATGGCCATATGGGAAGAGGTATCGGCCGAACGTTGACGTGGACGTGGCATGGTTCGTCGTGTGACGCAATTCAAACTTGATGAGGCGTGGCCTAACGTGGATGCAGACGCAGCATGGCTCGTCGTGGACGTAAGCGCGATCCTTCTCACAAAATCACGTGACAACGCAAGGCTCAATGTGGACGTCGCACTGCCAGACATCGAGTATATATATATAAAATTTCCCCATTGTGGGACGAATAAACGTTTTCTGATTTCGGATATATAGATATTTATTTATTTATTTTTGGTTAGTTTTTGGCGGACAAACCAAACCACGCGGTCGAACAGCGCCAAAGTGGCGGCCGCGAGAAGCTAAAGCACGCTCATGGTGACCCAGTTCGTCACCCACTTTCTTGGAGTGCGGACGTGGTTTGTTAGACATTTTGGACCATATTGAGTGTACCTTTGCTATTATGGGAACGGAAAAGTAAGCCTAAGAAGACATTAAAGAACATTAAGGTGGAGCAGAAGAAGATGATCATTGAAAAACATGAATGAGATGACTCTCCCAAAGTTGGCAGCAATACGTCTGTGTAAGCTCAGGAGTGGTCCATCGATGAATAGGTTTCTTCAGCCGTCATCTGTACTTCTTTGAAGGTGTCAGACGTTTCTTTTCTCAACACATCGGATTATGAAGACAAAATAAATAGGTTAATCAGTAATACTTCCACTTATGAGTAACTAAAAAGGGACCCTTCCAATACATACAAGAAAGAAATGATAGACTGTCTCCAAAAGTTAGAGACAGAAAGAAAATATAGACCAGGGGTGTCCAAAGTCGGTCCTCGAGGGCCGCAATACACCTGATTCAAATCATCAGGACGATTTTGATGCTGCTTCAGAGCTGGCTGATGAGCTGATCATTTGAATTAGGTGTGTTGCTCCTGGGAGAGCTGGAAAACAGGAAGGACAGCGGCCCTCGAGGACCGATTTTGGACACCCCTGATATAGACAAACAGATGTATTTTAGATTACACACAGGGGAGGCCACGCCATGCATCTATGTCCTGCCAAAAATACATAAAGAAGGGTTGCCCCTCAGACCCATTGTTTGTAGCGTTGACTCCGCTACAAACAATGTAGCCAAATATTTAAAAACTATCTTAGCCCCGTTGGTTGGTAACACAGAATATCACGTAGAGAACACCACAGGGTTTGTAGAGAGGATCAAAGACCGCATATTGAAACCTGAGGAAACATAGACATCTTACGATGTGACTTCTCTCTTTACATCTATCCCAACCCCAGCAACAGTCTCAGTGGTGAGGACGAGACTATTGGCGGACGTTTCTCTGCATGAAAAAAAACAAACTTAAACCACATCTGCCAATTCCAGTGAGACCTCGACTTACGAACTTACTTGGTTCCCACACAGAATGTGTAAGGCGAAAAGTGTGTATCTTAAAAAAAATCCCATAGGAAACCATTAAAATATACTTTTCAACTAAATAAGCCTTAAAACTAAACACAACATATATTATTCTATGTATAATAAATGTGCTATTGTAATGAAAGAAATACACTGCATTGTATCATAAAGTCACTTTATTTACATTTTTGATGGTCATTGATGGCTTGATGGAATGGCGTTGGACGTCGAGGTCAAAGGGAATTACTGTTTGGAAAGAGGCACATTACATGAGGACTGTAATTAAATCAGAATCAGAATCATCTTTATTGCCAAGTATGTAGAACATTTATTTCCGGTCGAACACGCTGCACTAGTATCATCAGCAAAAAATTGCAAAGAGGCACTATACAATTCCATTTGGGCTACTGTTCAAAGAGTTAATGGCTTGGGGGAAGAAGCTGTTTAAATGTCTGCTGGATTTGGTGCGCATGGATCGGTAGCGGCTGCCTGAGGGGAGTAGCTGGAAAAGGTGGTGGGCAGGGTGCGGACGGTCCAGTATGATTTTCCGCACCCTAGTTTGGAGTCTTGCAGTGTGCAAGTCCTCGAGAGTGGGTAGGGCGGTATCAATAATTTTTTCCACCGTCCTAACTGTCCGTTGAAGTCGGATTTTGTCCATTTTTGTGGCGGCCCCGAACCAAACAGTGATGGAAGAACACAGGATGGATTCGATGACAGCCGTGTAGAAATGTTGGAGCACATCCTGTGGCAGGCCACGCTTCTTTAACAGCCTCAGGAAGTACATTCTCTGTTGGGCCTTTTTTAGGATAGAGTTGGTGTTGACCTCCCACTTCATGTCCTGGGAGACTGTGATTCCCAGGAACTTGAAGGTCTCAACGGTTGACACCAGGCAGTTGGATAGTGTGAGGGGTAGCTGTGGTGATGGATGTTTCCTGAAGTCCACGATCATCTCTACTGTCTTGAGCGTGTTCAGCTCCAGGTTGTGACGGCTGCACCAGAGCTCCAGCTGCTCCACTTGTTGTCGGTGCGCAGACTCGTCGCCGTCTTTGATGAGACCGATGACCGTGGTGTCGTCTGCGAACTTTATGAATTTGACGGCTGGGTGCGTTGAGGTGCAGTTGTTCGTGTAGAGTGAGAAGAGCAATGGAAAGAGGACGCATCCCTGCGGGGCTCCAGTGTTCGTGGTTAAAGAAATAAACTGTGCTGTAAAATAAAGTTTTATTTACCTTTTTGATGGTCGTTGATGGCTTATGGAAGGAGAGTCACCTTCCATAAGGACTGTTGGTAACTTAACCCCTGGTGTGGCTTCTCTTCTTTGCTTCTTTGGAGACTCCTCATCATTTTTGCTTATTAAAAACCTCTTAATTGACACCTGTTGCTTTGTGACTTGTAAGGTCTTACGAAGCTGAGGCATCACATTATCGTTCATCATGTTGATGATTGTCATAGCCAGTCTTTTCTGAATGGAACTGTTCGGTAAAAGCCTGGACATCATTCCACTTTGCCAACATTGCCTTTATGAGCTTACTTGATGCTGCAGCCATCTCCTCCTCAGATGTTCTCGAACCATGTGTTACTGGCTTTAAAATCCTCAATAAGCGGCAAACTTCCAGGTTGGCGCAAGGCGATATCGCCGTCAATTAGCGGTGCTTTCTCGCATAAAATAGCTTTCCTCACGCTGTCGCCGGATAGCTGCTTTTCGTTAATCCAAATTAACATAAGTTTTTCAACTTCTTCGATTGCCCGAGACCGTCGCTTTGAGACCATGGAAACACCTTTTTGTAACAGACGCACCTATGATGGCTTTTCTGTTCCGGAGAATGGTAGCAATGGTTGACTTAGCATAGGCTCAGCATCCTTCTCCCGATATAGTCACTCTCTCTCCTCTGGACATGTCCAAACCATCTCAGTCTGGCCTCTCTGACTTTCTCTGCAAAGCCTCTATAATGAGTTGTCCCTCTAATGTACTCATTCCTGATCCTATCCAACCTGGTCACTCCCAAAGAAAACCTCAACATCTTCAGCTCTGCTACCTCCAGCTCTTTCGTCAGTGGCACTGTCTCCAGTCCAAACATCATGGCTGGTCTCACCACTGTTTTATACACTTTTCCTTTCATCCTAGCTCAAACACTTTTATCACACATCACACCTGACATTTTTCTCCAGCCGTTCCAGTCTGCCTGGACACGCTTCTTCACCTCTTTTCCACAATCTCCATTGCTCTGGACAGTTGACCCCAAGTACTTAAAATCATCCACCTTCTTTATCTCTTTTTCCTGTAGCATCACTTCTGCACTTGGCTCCCTTTCATTCAGACACATGTATTCCGTCTTGCTGCGACTGACCTTCATTCCTCTCCTTTCCAGGGCATACCTCCAACTCTCTAGTTTCTCCCCCACTGTTCCCTGTTCTCACTACAGATCACAATGTCATCTGCAAACATCATCGTCCAAGGAGATCGTCTGTCAGCCTGTCCATCACCATAGCGAATAAGAAAGGGCTCAGAGCTGATCCCAGGTGGAGTCTCACTTCCACCTTGAATTCCTTCGTCACACCAACAGCACTCATCACAACTGTCTTCCATGCTTGATTCGTGTCTTGCACCACTCTGACATACATTTCTGTCACTCCAGAATTCCTCATGCAATACCACAGCTCTTCTCTGGGCACACTGTCATAGACTTTTTTTCAGATCTACAAAGGCTCTTAGTCTAGCTCAGGGGTGGGCAAACTTTTTGACTAGCGGGCCGCAATGGGTTCTAAAATTTGACAGAGGGGCTGGGACAGGAGCATTTGGAGGGAGTGTTTGGGCCAGAAATACTAAACCTAAAGAATTAAAGGACAACCGACGCCTCCGACAAGTTATGTCCATAATTTGTAAAATCACTTTAAATGACTTCGACTGGGCGTATTTTACAAAGATTCCACAGCATATAGCTATAGTTTACGTTTTAAGACTTGCGCTGAATATTCATGAAGTCTTGTTTTCGAGTTGATGACGATCCCCATGTGACGTCACGTCTGGACCACCCCTGACCGAGAAAGCGACACACAATGCATTTTGCGGTACTTTGTTTGGTCTGAAAACTTCATGTTGATCCGTGTTGATGGCGAAATTAGAAAGAAAACACATAATGTGATGGTGAATCGTTTTGTGTTGCACCAAGACTACTATTTGATACTAGTTGACACAAATTCCCAGCAGACAAATCAGCCCATTTCCAACGGAGCTTGGGCGCCATCTTCTGCATTTTCTGGGTGCTACATTGCTGTCATTGACGGCTCGAATTGATATGGGAGGACTCCTTGAATCAATTGCAAACATTTATGCTTTCCTCTTCAGAACTATTTGAATCATATTCATTACTGGATGAGAAACAAGAAAGCATCTTCTCCCAATTTGAAGCCATTGTTTTGATTCTCCAGCAAGGCAAGACGTCTTGGCGTGACGTCACGAACAAGGGGGTGGGACCTTCTGAAACTGGCCATTTCCGGATTCATTTTGAAGTCATTTTTATTGGTGTTTTTCATTTGACTAAAAATATCAGCCTTGGGTTTCGGGTTTTTTGGATGCTATAAAACATTTTTCTGATGTCAGTAGGAAAAAAAATGGTGCCGCTTGTCCTTTAAATATAGTGTGTACAAACCTCATAGAACAGTAAGAACACTACAAACCAATTTATTAACTGTCTTTCAAATGTGAAAAATATCCCTGATCAATTAATACATTTGTCTCAAGGAATATGCAAGATATGGCATTTAGAGACTATTTCGCAGATACTGGGAGGAGGAAATGGAAATAGATTAAAATAACATGCACTGTGATTTATCAAGATTGCGTCTGTTTTTAATAAGTTTCAATCGAAGGTGCAAAGTTAAGAAATCAACATTTATTGAAAAATTTAATCACTTTCAACATTCAAAACATATTATTCCACAAGAAAATATTCAAGATCAATAACACCTACTTGTGTTAAACTCCGCTAAATCATGGATGGATTGTCCTGACCGCGCGCTCTACAAACTCGCCACGGACGGCCTCGCCTTCACGCGCAAACAGTACACGTGTACCGTCGCCAAGCACACAGACACATAGGCTACCTGCAGTTGAAATTTGCATACTCGGCACGGCAGCCAATCAGAAGTCTGCTTCTTTCCTCCAGACTTTCGCAAGCGTTATAAGGTTGTGCATTTGCATATCATTTTCCAAAATAGATGCACAGAACCTCAGCCCAGAAGAAAGATTCAAAAGAAGCTAACAACATATGTGACGCTACAAAAGGTACATTTATATCAAACCGTGACTGTAAAGTGTACGTGACAGTTATGAAAGGGGCTTAGTGGCTTGTAGCAAGCAATGCAAACGTTGCATTGTGCTCCATGGTGACAAATGACTACTGCAGCGGAATCTGCAGCCTTCGACATTTACCGTAAATTAATTAAGCAAGGTAACTATATTCAGTGCATCTAAGTTGAAAGGTACACTACTCTTCAGAATATTGTTAATGGGCATGGGGCTTGAATTGGTTCCTTGACAGCTGCAGAAAGGTCAACTTCCTCAGAAAAAAAATATGATTCTAATAGCAGTACAGATATTTAATGTAAAAACCAATCATTGTTTAAGTAATTAAGTTCACTGTAGGAAGAAAAACTAAAGTAAATAAAGAACACCTTAGATTTGTCAGTGAGAATGAATTAAACACCTCAGACATATTTAGTTCCTGGTTTCACAATTCAGAAGTTGGTGTGTGTCAGCAGAGAGGAAGGAATCATGTCTGAACTTCCTAAAACTGTTTTGACATGATGTGTGCAATATAAGTATGCAGCAAGAAAACAGGGCTGTCTAGACACGATTGCATTGAAGCCAGACAGAAGAACATCTGATTACAAAGTCATGCACAAAGTATTATCTTGGTTTGCCTGGGTCAAACAAGAGTGAACCCATGTTACACACTGGGTGCTACATTGCTGTCATTGACGGCTCGAATTGATATGGGAGGACTCCTTGAATCAATTGCAAACATTTATGCTTTCCTCTTCAGAACTATTTGAATCATATTCATTACTGGATGAGAAACAAGAAAGCATCTTCTCCCAATTTGAAGCCATTGTTTTGATTCTCCAGCAAGGCAAGACGTCTTGGCGTGACGTCACGAACAAGGGGGTGGGACCTTCTGAAACTGGCCATTTCCGGATTCATTTTGAAGTCATTTTTATTGGTGTTTTTCATTTGACTAAAAATATCAGCCTTGGGTTTCGGGTTTTTTGGATGCTATAAAACATTTTTCTGATGTCAGTAGGAAAAAAAATGGTGCCGCTTGTCCTTTAAATATAGTGTGTACAAACCTCATAGAACAGTAAGAACACTACAAACCAATTTATTAACTGTCTTTCAAATGTGAAAAATATCCCTGATCAATTAATACATTTGTCTCAAGGAATATGCAAGATATGGCATTTAGAGACTATTTCGCAGATACTGGGAGGAGGAAATGGAAATAGATTAAAATAACATGCACTGTGATTTATCAAGATTGCGTCTGTTTTTAATAAGTTTCAATCGAAGGTGCAAAGTTAAGAAATCAACATTTATTGAAAAATTTAATCACTTTCAACATTCAAAACATATTATTCCACAAGAAAATATTCAAGATCAATAACACCTACTTGTGTTAAACTCCGCTAAATCATGGATGGATTGTCCTGACCGCGCGCTCTACAAACTCGCCACGGACGGCCTCGCCTTCACGCGCAAACAGTACACGTGTACCGTCGCCAAGCACACAGACACATAGGCTACCTGCAGTTGAAATTTGCATACTCGGCACGGCAGCCAATCAGAAGTCTGCTTCTTTCCTCCGGACTTTCGCAAGCGTTATAAGGTTGTGCATTTGCATATCATTTTCCAAAATAGATGCACAGAACCTCAGCCCAGAAGAAAGATTCAAAAGAAGCTAACAACATATGTGACGCTACAAAAGGTACATTTATATCAAACCATGACTGTAAAGTGTACGTGACAGTTATGAAAGGGGCTTAGTGGCTTGTAGCAAGCAATGCAAACGTTGCATTGTGCTCCATGGTGACAAATGACTACTGCAGCGGAATCTGCAGCCTTCGACATTTACCGTAAATTAATTAAGCAAGGTAACATTTGTGGTAGGTACAGCCTTAATTAATATAAAAAACTTAATACTTTGTGACAATGTTTTTTTTTTTGCGATTGCTTGCCTTTCAAGTTGTGAAAAACGGGGCAGGCAAATTTTCAGAGTTTTCTGCTCTTTTGTCCGCTACCTTTTTGTCACGAGTTTCAGACACTGTTTGTACTACAATATGGACAAGTTCGGCGGGCCGGATTAAAAAGCCTAACGGGCCGTATGTGGCCCGCGGGCCATAGTTTGCCGATGCGATAGCTTCAACTACTCTTTCCCATAGTTTCATTGTATGGCTCATCAACTGTATTCCTCTATAGTTGGGCACCAGTACACTTTGTCTCCATTCTTCAGGCATCTGCTCACCATCTAAGATTTTGTTGAAAAACCCAGTCAGAAACACTACTGCCACCTCTCCTAGGCACTTCCATACCTACATTGGTAAACTATCAGGCCCGAGTGCCTTTCCACCCTTCATCCTCTTCAGCGTCCTCCTGACTTCATCCTTGCTAATCTTTGCCTACTTTTGGTCCACAATAGTCACATATTTTACTCTTTGTCCCTTCCCATTTTCCTCATCATCAATTCTTCAAAGTCCTCTTTCCATCTTAAAATCACATGACTGGCACCTGTTAATGCATTTCCATCTCTATCCTTAATCACCCTAACCTGCTGCAGGCCCTTACCATCTTTGTCTTCATCTTTGTCTTTCTGTCTCAGACATCGGTTTTGGTATGTTCACGGATGCACACAGTTGACGCAATTTATAGTAAAATTTGATTGCCCAGACTCTACTGGTGAGCAGACAGGAGAGATTTGATCCTGTATCGTCAACTTGTGTCTGATGTTTGTAATGGTAAACAATGCTTTGGTACCATAGAAAAGATCCCACGGAAAGGGCACGCTACCAGACACGATCGTTACCATGAAATCCTCAGACCTGTTGCTCACTTTGGCTGAAAGAATTCCTGAGGCTCTTCATTTCTTGGTCAGGTGGATTGAGGCCCATTAACCATCAATATATATATATTTTTATTACTGTATATTCAGTGCATCTAAGTTGAAAGGTACACTACTCTTCAGAATATTGTTAATGGGCATGGGGCTTGAATTGGTTCCTTGACAGCTGCAGAAAGGTCAACTTCCTCAGAAAAAAATATGATTCTAATAGCAGTACAGATATTTAATGTAAAAACCAATCATTGTTTAAGTAATTAAGTTCACTGTAGGAAGAAAAACTAAAGTAAATAAAGAACACCTTAGATTTGTCAGTGAGAATGAATTAAACACCTCAGACATATTTAGTTCCTGGTTTCACAATTCAGAAGTTGGTGTGTGTCAGCAGAGAGGAAGGAATCATGTCTGAACTTCCTAAAACTGTTTTGACATGATGTGTGCAATATAAGTATGCAGCAAGAAAACAGGGCTGTCTAGACACGATTGCATTGAAGCCAGACAGAAGAACATCTGATTACAAAGTCATGCACAAAGTATTATCTTGGTTTGCCTGGGTCAAACAAGAGTGAACCCATGTTACACATGAGTGAGCATATGTGGATCTGAGTAAAACGTTGTTGCTTCAGGGTGTAGTGTGTCACTCAACAACTGCTTTATTGGCATCAGGTTTGATTTCCACTGTTTGCGCAACATATACAGTAACTAGAGCTTACTCTCACCCGCCTCCCATGCGTCACAAGAATACGGATGACAAATTCCCGAGAAGGCAAAATGAGCTTTCTCCGTAGAGTGTCTGGTAGACCTCTTCAAAATTGACCATTTTCTTCAAACATATGGAAACTGATATTATTCCCATTCTCCAAGGTCTAAATTAGTAAAATACCAGTTATTGTAGTCTTGGACCTTGTCTATGCCTGCCTCAAGAGCCATGTAATTTCATTGTTGATGTTTTTCAAAAACGTTGCAAAATTTGGGATATTATATCCTTATTTTCATTGAAGCTTTCCAGAGGTTGATGCTATAGCATTGAAAGTGGTACAAAATGAAGGATAATAAAATATTCTTGAGTATGGTGGTAAGCACAATAAAACACATGAACACCTGTGTAAATTTTAACTAATTTTAATGCACAAACAGCTGGGACACTACAAAAAAAAATCAGTTTGGTAGTATGATAGCACTGCACTGACACATATATTGCATAAGAAACTGTCAGATAGGATGTTACTAATACATGTATTATCACTTGTTCAATGTGGCTTTTTTGAAACTGTCTGGGCTCTCCCTTAGAGATAAGGTGAGAAGCTCGGTCATCCGGGAGGGGCTCAAAGTCGAGCCGCTTCTCCTCCACATAGAGAGAAGCCAGATGAGGTTGCTCAGGTATCTGATTAGGATGCCCCCAGGACGCCTCCCTGGTGAGGTGTTCCGAGCATGCCCCACTGGCAGGAGACCCCGGGGACGACCCAGGACACGCTGGAGAGACTATGTCTGGGCTTCCCTACTGAAGCTGCTGCCCCCGCGACCCGACCCCGGCATAAGCGGCAGAAGATGGATGGATGGATGGATGGATGGATGGATGGATGGATGGAATTCCCGAGAAGTAATCTACATCATGGAGCAATGTCAGAATGACTATCTGAAGTTTCTCCAATTCCTTGATGACAGGTGTCACCAATTTTGTGGGCGTACAGACACAAGAGGGCTTGAGACTCATTAGGCCGCACTCAGGTTATGTTAAAGTGCAGGGCATTATGCTCAAGTCAGATTTTTTTTGTTTCATCATTTTATGCACTTGATCATATTAAAAACAAACATGACTTCTAATCTGAATACAACTGGTCCATGATGTGACAAGCATACACACACTCCACTGCGAGCCACAGTGTTCGTGGAGGTTAAAAATGGTCCTCTGTATATGAGTCACCTCAGAATCATAGAGGAATGTAGAAATATGTTGGAAGAAATGAGACCACTTTTTTTATGGACAGGTAAATATGACTGTTAGGATTTATGATGTCCCACCATTGCTATGTGTAATAAATGAACATGGATGAATTACTATGGTCACTTCATCACCTCAAATGTGAACTTCATAGTTTTCATGTGATTTATTCAAATTCAGATATAAAGTTAACACTATTATTCTAAACAGCTTTGCAGATTCACGGATGATCGTCCACAGCTTCCCAAGTGTGGGAGCGCATCTGAGGCTTTTGATGATGCCTATGGTAGATGTGTATGGATGGACGTCACTTGAGCATTCCAGCTCCAGACACGCTGGATCCGTACGTGATTTATATCAGCATACAAAAGTGGCCTGGATCGGAGTTGAAGAAATTCAATTGCACTGTTCCCATTACAATGAATGAAAAAAATACATTGAACTACAGTGTGAACATAACCTAAGATTACCAAGGAGATTTTTTGTTGCCGTCACATACAAGAGATGAAAACAGGTGAAACTTGACATCATAGCGAAACCATAACTGACTCCACTCCTCCGCATACTATCCTATCTACTTCAATCAGCCTACAGTGACTAAGGTCCCTCTCCGGCCCTATGCTTAACCCCACTTTTATCCTCCAACCCGCCTACCTCCACCCACCAACCCGTCAGAGACCCGCTTCCCATGTCTATCATCGGGTGATGGATGAGGTTATAGGTCGTCACCCCACTCTCTAGAGTTCACCGATCCCATCAGCCATGCAGACACATCAGAATAGTAGTCATGAACATGACCAAAATCATACATTCAGAGAGGGATGCATTTTTTAAAACATGTCAAGGCTATAAAACAGATATACATTTTTTAACTATCCAATGAAAGACATGAATTGCACTCCCAATGTCCAACTGTGCAAGTTTAAACATGCAATAATCTTTAAATACAAAGTGACATGAAGATCACCAAAATATGGTTTATTCCTTTTTATTGAAGCGCTTTTAGCAAGGGGTTATTCTATTTCTACTTGATAGTCACATAAAAATATGTGGTGTCTCACCTCAGTCTGACCTCAATTCACGACATAATGCCCATGACAGTGTTGGAAAAAGAGCAGCCTGGTTGTGATCAACTTAGAAAACAAGTAAACATTTAAAGGACAACCGACACCAATTTTTTGTTTCCTAACTGACATCAGAAAAACGTTTTATAGCATCTAAAATACCCAAAACACGCAGGCTGATATTTTTAGTCAAATGCAAAACACCAATAAAAATGACTTAAAGTGTACAAAATCTGCCACAAATCAGCTCGAAACTGGGGATTTTCAGAAAGTCCCGCCCCCAGTTCGTGACGTCACGCCAAGTCTTCTTGCCTTGCTCAAGAAACAAAACAATGGGCTCTGGGAGTTCTGATTCGGAGAAGATGCTTTCTTGTTACTCATCCAGTTATAATAATAATAATAATAATAATAATAATAATAATAATAATAATAATAATAATAATAATAATAATAGGGCGGCCCGGTAGTCAAGTGGTTAGCACACCGGCTTCACAGTGCAGAGGTCGCCGGTTCGCATCCCGGTCTGGCCTCCCTGTGTGGAGTTTGCATGTTCTCCCCGGACCCGCGTGGGTTTTCTCCGGGTCCTCCGGTTTCCTCCCACACTCCAAAAACATGCATGGCAGGCAGATTGACCACTCCAAATTGTCCCTAGGTGTGAGTGTGACAGTGACTGTTGTATGTCTTTGTGTGCCCTGCGATTGGCTGGCAACCAATTCAGGGTGTCCCCCGCCTCGTGCCCGAAGACAGCTGAGATAGGCTCCAGCAACCCCCGTGACCCTAATGATGAATAAGCGGTACGGAAAATGAGATGAGATGAGAGATAATAATAATAATATACTTAATTTACAAGCGCCTTTCTGAACACCCAAGGACACTTTACAATAAAAACAATACATAAAACTATAAAATCATCAAAAAAACAATAACTAATAAAACAGTAGATTAAACTAGACCATGAAAGCAAGTTTAAACAGGTGGTTTTTGAGGTGAGATTTGAAAGTATGAAGGGAGTCAATGTTATGGATGTTAGGTGGAAGTGAGTTCCAGAGTTTGGGAGCGGAGCGGCTGAAAGCTCTGCACCCCATTGTGGTGAGACGGGCAGAGGGCATACCGAGGTGAAGGGAGGAAGAGGATATGAGGGCCCGGGAGGGAACGGAGATATGAAGTAGGTCAGACAGATATGGGGGGGGGGGGGCAAGGTTATGGATGACTTTAAATGGAAATAAAATAGAAGTATGTTGAAATCAATACAAAGTTTAACAGGGAGCCTGTGGAGCTGCTGGAGGACAGGAGTGATCTGGTGAAAGGAGGGGGTTTTAGTGATGATCCAGGCTGAGGAATTTTGGACTAGTTGGAGATTATTGAGAAAGTTTTGATTGACCCCGAAAAGAAGTGAATTACAATAATCGATACGGGAGGATAGCAGTGGTGTGAGGGGTGAGAGAGGGACGGAGACAATTGATATTACGGAGGTGGAAATATGCAGACGAGTTATGTTATTTATATGGGAGTTAAAAGATAGTGTGCTATCGAGGATGACACCCAGGCTCTTGACCTGAAGGGCGGGGGACACGGTAGAACTGTCAATGGTGAGAGAGAAACTGTTTGCTTTGTGAAGGGTGGATTTAGTACCGACAAGAAGAAGTATAGGAGAAGTTTTTTCACTGTTTAGTTTGAGAAAGTTATGAGAAAACCAGGATTTGATTTCTGAGAGGCAAAGTCTAAGGGACGAAGGAGGAAGAGAGGCGTCGGGTTTACTGGAGAGGTAGAGTTGGGTGTCATCCGCGAAGCAGTGAAAGTGAATGCCAAATTTGCGGAAGATATCACCAAGGGGAAGAAGGTATGTAATAAAGGGTAGGGGCCCCAGAAGAGACCCTTGAGGCACACCAGAAGATACATTAGAGGACTTTGAAGTGAATGAGTAAATTTGGATTAACTGAGCGGCCAGTGAGGTAAGAGTGAAACCAGCTAAGTGGGATCTGTGTGACTCCTACAGTGGAAAGTCGGTTGAGCAGGATGGGATGAGAAATGGTGTCAAAGGCTGCAGATAGATCAAGAAGGATGAGCATAGAGAGTGAACCGGTATCTGCTGCTATGAGAAGATCATTAGTGATTTTAATGAGGGCTGATTCAGTGCGGTGGCGGGGACGGAAATCGGACTGGAATTGTTCTTAGAGGTTATAGTGAGTGAGGTGAGGGTGGAGCTGAGAGGCAACAGTTTTTTTTCAGGAGAATTTTCAAGTCAGAAATTAATGAGGGATGAGGGAGTTCAAAAGAGGATAGCAGTTGAAGTGGAGTACGAAGGTTGGGGGAGGGGAGGGATCCAGAGGAGCCGAGGTGATGGTGGATCTTGTCGATCTTTTCATTGAAAAACAGAAGCAGAGCGTTGCAAGTGTCTGAGGAGTGAAAGCGTGGTGAGAGAGAGATCAGGGGTTGAATGATTTTGTTGTACATCGAAAAGAGTGTCCGTGCATTTCCAGTGTTCGAGTCAATCAGGCCAGAATAGTATTGTGATTTTGCGCGTGTGATAGAGTCCTTGTAATGGATGAGGTGAGCTGTGTACATGTCCTTGTGAGTAGTGAGGCCGGTCTTATTGTAGTCTTTCCAGTTGCCGAGTTTTCGCCTTGGTGGAGCGGAGCTGGGCGGTGAACCAAGGGGTGGATCGGGTGAATTGGACTGACCGGGACTTTACAGGAACAAGGGCGTTGAGCATGTTTGCAAGGTCCATGTTGTAGATCGGGGGGGCAGGGGGTTGTAGTCCAGATTCAGGGTGGCAGTCATTGCAGTGAGGGTGACAGTGTCGATGTGTTTGTCCGACAAGTGATGATGCGGGGTGGTTTGGGGGAAGAGAGTGTGATGGGAACGTCAAATGAGACAAGGAAATTGTCCGTTGCAGGTAGTTGATTTGCTTTGCAGTTGGCGGGGGTAAAGCCAGAACAGCATATCAGGTCCAGAGTTTGCCCTTTTATATGCGTGGGAAAATCAAAGAATAATGCAGGCCAAAACTGTCGAGTGAGGAAATGAATGTCTTTGGTGAGGGGATGAATGGAATTGTCAATGTGTATGTTGAAATCCTCCAGCATAAGTATATTTGGTGAGAGAGCGAGAGGTGTGTGAGAACAGCGGAGAAATCTTTTAAAAAGTCACGATGTGTTTTCAGGCGACAATATACAGTGGCTACGAATGTGGGAGAGGGTCTGGAAATTTAACATGCAAGGCATTCAAATGAGAGAGTTTCCGGGACTGGCACTTGAATGACTTTCCAGTTCTCGCGGTAAAATATCGCGAGACAGTCTCCGTGGCCCGAGAGGCGGGGTTTTCAGAGGTAAACAAACCCTGGAGGCATCGCATCGTTCAACTCGGAAAAGTCCCCCGCCGTTTGCCAAGTTTCGTTCAAGCAGAAGAAATCCAACTTACGGTCCCTAAGGATGTCTTGGATAAGACAACCCTTTCCCGTAAGCGAGCGGATGTTCAGCAGGCCGAAGTTGACGCTGGCGGTATCGTCGTTTTGAGGGGCATTAGCCGACCAAGCCAGGCCGGCTAACACACAGTGTTCTACGGAGCGGCTGTACCCTCTGCGTTGCCGGCGGAAAGATGACCACAGGGAGGTGATATCCTTGGAGTCGTCGAGGTGAAAGTCTCGACGTGATCCGCGGTGTATATACCTCCGGGAAGGGCGACGAGCGATTTCCGGGAAGTGGAAAATCGCCGGCGGCACGCTCGTCCACTGGGAGCGGATCTTGAGCAGCTCCGCCGCCGAATTCTGCAGCCGTCCAACGAGTCGATGGAGGAGCGACAAGATATCGACCAGCAACATCCAGAGACAAGCAGCGGCAAGGTTAACCCTCACCAGCGGGTACAAGTGGGTGGAGCTGGTACGTGTTCTCATCTGTGGTCCGGACAAACGATCGGAATCATGAGACGATCCGACAGCCTAAACGGACTGGAATTCGGTCATAAGGTCCTCTGGTGGCTGTCAAGTATTTCCAGTGGTTACAGGAATCGTAAAAACTAAAAAGAAGTCAAAATGTTTTGCGGGTGAATAGCGGCAGCCAAGAGCGCACCAGCGTACATTCCACTGGGAAGTGAAAAATGTAACTTTTATGAATATGATTCAAATAGTTCTGAAAAAGAAAGCATAAATGTTTGCAATCGATTAAATGAGTCCTCCCACATCAATTCGAGCCGTTAATTGCAGCAATGTAATGTCCCATAAAATACAAAAGATGGCACCCAAGCTCCATTGGAAATGGGCTGATTTGTCTGCTGGGAATTTGTGTCTGCGAATATCAAATAGTAGTCTTGGTGCAACATACGATTCACCATCGCGTTATTTATGTGTTTTCCCTCTAATTTCGCCATCAACACGGACCAACACGAAGTTTTCAGACAAAACAAAGTATCGCAAAATGCATTGTGTGTCGCTTTCTCGGTCAGGGGCATTCCAAATGTGTCACCAACTCGAAAACAAGACTTCCTGAATATTCTGCGGTAGTCTTAAAACGTAAAATATAGCTATATGCGGTGAAATCTTTGTAAAATACGGTCAGTACAAGTCATTTGAAGTGATTTTACAAATTATGGACACAACTTGTCCGGGGGCGTCGGTTGTCCATTAAGAAATGTGTTTCAATGGCGGAGTATGTAAACTGTTCTTGCGTATGTCTTCTTTCCCTCAATACAACCACACAGAAAGCCGTGGAAAAGCAGCTCTGTGCCCACTCATGTATTTCTGTTCGCTACCCAGTGAGATTGTGCAACCATAAATACACATCAAGAATAAACAACCATGTCAAGCCCCGCCGCTGACAGGGGGATAGATCAATGTTATTTGCCACTTTTACAAAAATACTTAATTTTCTTTTTTTTTTAATCAAGCATCCTCTTGTACTATCCCATCTGTTGATTGATGATGCCCTGTGCCTTTATGAATAGCAGTTTCATTTTCTTGTATCCGCAGTGACACCTAAAGTGATAGGAATTTTATGCTTTTGATAACAATATGAGTTTCACTTTGACTCAGAATTCATGACCATGTCAGTCGACAATAAATAACACAAGTGCATCGCAAACGTTCACAAGGCTCGATGACAATACATCTCCTGAATGGGATCTACTAGGGATGGGAACAGGGTGGAAAAAAAGTGAAATGAGCTGTGACATGCAGTCAGGCAAGGTAGTTGAGGCAGTTGAGGCTGTTCCTCACCTGTCATCATGGAAATATCAAATGACAAAATAAATTAAACAGTAATATTTATTTAGTGATTTGTACTTTAACGTTCTTTTCCATTTAATTTCACCATGTTTGGATTTTTTTTCAAAATCGCTGAAGTTTCACATTTACCGTTCAAATACTAAGTAGAGACGAGCGGTGAGGCACCACCCGGCTGAGCCACACCATGTATTGCACAATAACTATGCTAACTGTGCTGGCTTGCTCGACAGTGAGACCGCATTGCTGTCCCTCTATATTTCGCTATTAAAGTGTTCAAAAGCTTTTAGTGTATAAACTAAATTTCTACAGTTTAGCTGGTGTATATTATGTACAGTCACTGTACATTATAAACACGGTACTACAGTGCGTATTTTATTTTATTTTTATCAGAATTGTTTGCATAGGTGAGGCACACAGTTCTCCTGCCTCATGACAGGGGGCGCTGGTGATTACAGATTCTTCTTGCGACTCCTCTGCTGCAGAATAATACAATTAGTGACAGCAAGCTACAGTAAACAGTTATCAAGTTAAGTGCAACATCCAGTCATTTTTTCGTGTTGATTGGCCTGATTTTCATAATGGTGGATTACATATCTAAATTGAAAGAATTTTGTAAACTGGACTTTCAATCGAAGCAGGAGATAATAATTAAAGGAAGACCAACACCGGACTGTATAGCTCACAAACGGTGAGGGAGGAATGTAAATCTCCTGGACAGCTTCTCAGCTTTTTAGCCATGAAGGATCTCATTGAAACTATTCCTGAAGCAACCAAGTTGCTCCAGCTCGTGCTTACTGTTCCATCTACTACAGCATCAGTGGAGCGGTCATTCTCAGCACAATAGATTCAAAACATACAGTCGGAACAGGACTGATCAAGGACGACTTTCTTCACTAGCAGTGATCGCCATTGAGACAGAGAGACTTGGACTTCATTCATGAGAAAAGGTAACACGATAATAACGTTTTTTTTTAATTGTTTTTTTTTTCTATGCTACAGTTTGTATACAATATACAAAGAATGCTGACATGACATTTTAAACAAAACACGTTAACTGTTGCCAATCAAATGGTGAATAAGCTACTCTGAGTTCATATGTTTGTAAATCTGACTGTGATGATGTCAGTGCCTCACCAGCCATGAACCTCACAGCATGTCACTGGAAAGCAGCCAGGGAAAGGTGGTACAAGGAATTAATTCTAAAATTGTAGGATTTCAGTAAAAGGTCAAGTCAGGACTCACAAAGGTGGAAAATGTTTTTTGGTCAGGGTTGATGCAGTCATCTCATCATTTTTGATAATGTCATCTGTGCGTAAACACTGCCATGACAGTTGTCTTCAGATATCCAATTTATCTGCACAGATGAATCTCACGTTCATGTCACAGAGACTCCAGTTAAAAATCATTAAACGGGTCATAGACCTGACCAGACATCTGCTATTTGTGTATGTTTTGATATCTGTCAAGTGCACATTGTGCTTGGGACAGAGCGTTTATTCATTCTCAAACAATCCTAATCCTCAGGTCAAATGCAGGAGCACCCACAATTGAGGATTTTACTGTAAACGCTCCCTTTGCCCTTTCAACTATATTCTAACCCACATTCACCCAATAAAACGCCCCTTCACCCTCTCGTCTCCTGAGAAAATAAATTCCAGTTTATCACTGGCTGTCCAAGATGTGTGAGAAAGTAATGCAACAAAACTTCTCATATACATATGAAAAATCAAATTCTGAATGGGAGCCACTAGGCTTTGATAGATTTATATTGACACTTTGCACATTCCATTGACAAACTGGCCGTTTGGTGCATTGTTCGCAAAAACTCACTGGTTGCCTTGACAATGACATTAAATGGCTCTTTGCATGTGATGAAGTCAAACAAAGATGACGCACTGTATCAGACAACTGTATCTACAAAAAGGGAGTAAAATGTCAAGCATTTCAAACGGAATCTATTGTAAACTGTGGTAACAGCGAGTATGGGGAATCTATGCCCATCTGCAAAGGTCTTTGTCCAAGCCCCTCTTGGTTCTCCTGAATGTTGTGGGCTTGAGTAAAAAGAAAATGAGTGTATCACTACTTGAACCCTGTATGCTATGTGTTTTGCACAGGGGCCCCAGAAAGGCTAAAGCAATGAATAAAAGAGGTCAGGACAAATATTCAGTGCTATAGGGCTGGCGACTGGCACAGGCTCTTGGCATGGACACAATGCATTGTGGGAAGGCAGAGCTCAAAATCCTTCTGGAAGAAATGCATGGTGTTTGTGGAAGAATAAGTACCTTGGTTCATCCAAAGAGGATCATTTGATCTGAAGCTTAGAGGCGGAAAATTAAGGCAGTTTTTCTTGTAGCTGTTGAGATGTTTCAAAAACCCAATCATTTGCAAAAGGATGACTATTCTTTCAGCCTGAATGGGCGAAAAATCAATAAAATTAAAACATTGATAACATTTAAGAGTCAATCATAAATATACACAGTGACGTGCAGTCAGGGGAGGCAGGTGAGGCGGTGCCTCACCTGTCATCATGGAAACCTGTCATGGAAATATCAAATGAAAAAATAAATTAGTTATATGTATTTAGTGTTTTGTACTTTAAAGTTCTTGTCCATTTAACTTCACCGTTTTAGGATTTTTTTCAAAATCGCTGAATTTTCACATTTACCGTTCAAATACTATGTAGAGAGGAGCGGTGAGGCACCAGCCGGCTGATCCTCACCATGGATTGCACAATCACTATGCTTACTCTGCTGGCTTGCTCTGCAGTGAGACCGCATTGCTGTCCTTCTGCATATCGCTATTAAAGCGTTCCACACGTTTAGTATATGAACTAAATTTCTACAGTTTAGCTGGTGTGTATAATGTACAGTCACTGTACATTATAAACACTGCACTACAGTGTTTATTTTGTTTTATTTTTATCAAAACGCTGTGCGTAGGTGAGGCAAACAGTTCTCCCGCCTCATGACAGGGGGCGCTTGTGATTCCAGAGATACTTCCGACTCCACGTCTGCAGAATAATAGAATTAGAGACAGAAAGCTACAGTAAACAGTTAGCAAGTAAAGTGCAACCCTGCAGTCATTTGTTCGTGTTGCTTGGCCTCACTTTCAGAATGGAGGATTACATATCTAAATTGAAAGAATTTTCTAAACTGGACTTTCAATCAAAGCAGGAGGTAATAATTAAAGGAAGACCAACACTGGAGCTAAAAGGTTTGCTTCAGACAACGGGCCACAATATTCGCTCTTTTCAGGCGGACTGGTACACACGAAAAGGCTGGCTGTGTGGATGTCCAGCAAGAAACCGCCTTTTCTGCTTTTCCTGCCTTCTGTTCTCAACTTGTGACAATGTCTGGACTCAAATGGGATATTACGACCTGAAAAATTTACAACTGAGCCTCATCAAAAATGAGCGAAGACTCAACATCAGCATCCACAATGCTAAGGTAAAGGAGAACCGGGAGATTTTAAAAGATCTCATCAATGCCACCTGCTTCCTTGCCAAACAACAGCTGGCATTTCGTGGAAATGATGAAAGTAAAGGCTCTGCAAATCGTGGCAACTATGTTGAACTATTACATGCTTTCGCTGAGAAAGATGACAGGCTAGCGAGTCATTTTGGGACATCCACTGTATTTTCTAGCCTGTGAAACAGAATACAGAACGATTTAAGTGAGGCAGTTAGTGATGTCATTAGAAATGACATTAAAAAGGAGATCGGTGCAGCCCCATTTGTTGCTGTAGAAGTAGACAAGATTGTCATTCTCAGCACTGAAAACATACAGTCGGAACAGGACTGATCAAGGACGACTTTCTTCACTGGCAGTGATCTCCGTTGAGACAGAGAGACTTTTAAAAATGAAGAAAGATAAGGAAGGTTTCTACAAAGAACTTATCGATGCCTTTCTTCAGAAGGAGCGGCGCATGGACTTCATTTACAAGTAAAGGTAACACGATAAAAACGTGTTTTTAATTATTTTTTTCTATGCTACAGTTTGTATATATAACGAATGCTGACATGAAATTTTAAACAAAATATGTTAACTGTTGCCAATCAAATGGTGAATAAACTACTCTGTAGAGTTCATATGTTTGTAAATCTGACTATGATGACATCAGTGCCTCACCAGCCATGAACCTCACCGCACGTCACTGGAAACTACAGAGAATACACCGGCGCGGACCGAGCGGGAATGGGTGGCTTTTATAGCCAGAAGGCACAATCAAGGGAATGGTGAGTGAGTCCGGAGAGCAGGGAAGGATGGAGGATGTGACACTCGGTCCCTCAGATCCTCATCCTCCCTTCACCTCTATGTGCCTTCTGCCCGTCTCACCACGATGGGATGCAGAGCGTTCAGCCGCTCTCCTCCCAAACTCTGGAATTCACTTCCAACAAACATCCGTAATATTGACTCCCGCCCTACTTTCAAATCCCACCTCAAACCCATCTGTTTAAAATTGCATTCATGGTCTAGTTCAATCAGCTATTTTATTATTTATCATTTTATTTATGGTTTTATTGTTTTGTGTTTTGTTTTATGTATTGTAAAGTGTCCTTGAGTGTTCTGAAAGGCACTTTAAATGAAATGTAATACAGTGGTACCTCGGTTCTCGAACGCCTCACAGTTCGAACAAATCGGAGTTCGAACAAAATATTAGAGACATACTTGCTTCGTAGTTCGAACACCAATCGGTGTTCGAACGCCAATACGGCGCGTGAGTGCGTACGCGAGGGTGGGGTGCTGAGCGGCGTACGGGTGTATCGCTCTCTCCGTGACCAACTGTTGTCTCTTGCGGACGTGCTGCGTTTTGCTTTAGCGTTTAATATCACCTATATATAGGGGCTAAAATGAAGAGTTTTAGCCCCTAATCATGCCTCCAAAGAAAGTAAGTGCTGCTAAAAGTGACAAAAGAAAAGTAGTGCGTACAACTATTGCATTTAAGAAAGAAATAATCGCAAAATATGAAGGAGGTGTGCGAATGTCTGATCTGGCTAGGGAATTCAGCATGGCGAAATCTATGATCAGTACGATATTAAAGAATAAGGAGGCTGTGAAATCTAGTGATGTGGCTGTGGGAGTGAGAGCAAGTGTCATTGGATAGATATTTTAAGAGAAAAGAACATGCTGAAGCCGAGTCATCCGTAGCTGTCACGTTCCGAGCGAGAGTGACGGCAGCTGACTCGTCGGAACATAGTGGAATGTTTGGGCTCCCAAAGCAGACAGGTACTAACCAAGCAGTATGTTTATTCACAAATAAAAGAAAACACAGCGAGTAAGAAGGCAGGGGGTGATCCGACCCCCTTACTACGCCAAAAAGCAAATGGCACACGAGGGTGCAAAATTACGCAATCCCGGAAGATGACATAAATTTACAGGACGCAGGGAAAATACCTCGGACCGGATACACTCGCGCATCGAAGGAAGAGTCCAGCTACGGTGGCGAGTTGAGTGAATCATCCGGTATTGGCGAGGTGATCGCGAACTGTATAAATGCCCCGTGTCGGTGATTAGAGAATTGACAGCAGGTGGAGAACGGCTGGGAGAGGCAGCCCCCCCCCCACCGCTGTCAACTCGCAAGTGACAGGAGCAAAGAGATGGTTTTGGTGTTCGAAAAAATCGCTTTTCGAACAGGGTCCTGGAACGAATTATGGTCGAGAACCGAGGTATCACTGTATTATTATTATTATTATTATTATTATTATTATTATTATTATTATTATTATTATTATTATTATATTAAACAGCTTCTTCCTCCAAGCCATTCACTGTTTGAACTCTTTGAACTCTTTCAACAGTAGCCCAAATGGAACTGTATAGTGCCACTTAGCAATTTTTTGATGATGATACTAGTGCAGCGTGTTCTACCGGAAACAAATTCCTTGAGTGTTCTACATACTTGGCAATAAAGATGATTCTGATTCTGATTATGGTAACTGGGTTATGTTCAGGGAGGTTGCTGTGCTTCCCCTTCAGGGTCACGAGCCAATGTGCACTGCTGTTATGTGCGACCTCCTTCTCCCATGTGCCTTTCCAGTATCTTTCAGTTTTCAGCCTTAGAGGGTCTGCTCTGGTGTTACATCCCTGTCACTAAGCGTACACTTTCGCAGGTTGTGTTGCGAACAGTCTGTTTATTCGTCTGGCCTCATTCTTGACTCGACAAGGCCTGTTTGGCAGTTTCGAGTGCTTCAAGTATGGTCATCTGGGTGTACCTCATTGGTATTGGCCTTTTATTCACACCTTTCTGGGCCTCCGTCAATTGACTCACGCCTTTCCGAGCCACCTTGATCTTAACCTCCTTAGTTTTTTTGTTCTTTTGACTTCAAGATGGCGCCACGAGAGTGGCTGCCTTTCCAGCAGCTCCTGTATTTTGTTTTTCAACTTTTTTCTCTCCTTTTATCTTCCTTTCATCACTTTGCAGTTGTGAAATGTAAATTTTTCCACTGTGAAATGAATAAAGGGAAATATAATCCAATACAACTGTCTTTTCCATGCTGGGTAATGTCTGTGTAAGCTCTCAGTCGTACAGGAGTGATCCGTCGATGAAAAGGCTTCAACCGTCATCTGTATTTCTTTGAAGGTGTCGGACGTTTCGCCTCTTATCCAAGAGGCTTCGTCAGCGGACTACTTTTTAGTTCCTTGACAAAGACTTGGATAAGAAGCGAAACGTCCAACACCTTCAAAGAAGTACAGATGACGGCTGAAGAAACATTTTCATCCATGCTGGGTAATGTGTCTCTTATAGCCAAGCATCTGTAAGATCACAAATGCTGAAGCATATATCAGCTCATTGGTTTCCGTGATCGTTTCGGCAGGGATCGCTTTCAGTGCTGCATTCATGAGACTTTCAGGTGGTACTTCACATAGCCGTTGTAGTTGGGTTCTAGGTTGCCAGCTTTCATTCTTGCTATGATCTTATCTTTCAGGTGAGTTCCTGCCCCGCTCAGTATTTCAGTCATTGGGGCTTGCCTCCCAATCACTGGTCTCACCTCCTCGTCTGAACTGGATTCCTGATCCCCTTCACCATGAAATTTGTGTTGTACTTCATCAATCTCAAGGTGTGATAGCAATTGCTGTTTGTGGATATTGGAAGACTGAGCTACTAGTTGTTTCGTGGTCAACGGTGACTGGGACTTTTGAAGTCACCATTCCGCCCACGTTCTCTGAATGTATCCCCTCTGACTCGGGTTGCTTGAGAAGTAGCATTCCAACAAAGCCATGTTATCGGATCTCGCCCATCTTCGCTTTATTCCAGTACTCCATTTTTCATAAAGGTGCTCCGGTTCCCCAGCACCTGATGCAGACCTTTTTTTGTCCAGGCGACGTCTGAGCCGACACGTCATCCGTTTTATTGTCTTTCATCATTGTATGAGGTAGGCAATAGTGTGAAGGGTCTTGCCCAAGACCCACATTGGATGGTGTTATGTGCTCATGTTTGTCCCAAGATTTGGACCCGCATCTCCCGTATTCCAAACCGAGCTTTCCAGACATTATTTATACACGTGTGTGTGCGTGTCTGTGTGCGTGTGCGCGTGCGTGTGGATGTGTGTGTGTGTGCGTGTGTGTGTGCGCGTATGTGCGTGTGTGTGCGTGTGTGTGTGTGTGTGTGTGTGTGTGTGTGTGAGCTAAAAATAATGTCCCAATCAGATGTATGCCCATCCTCACAAACAAAAGTCATCAAGGATTCAGAAATGCATATTGGCCATAATCACATTCTCTCGTGTGAGAACGCAGAATATATTGAGAACATCAAACAAAAGTGTGGGTCTGAAATCCCCAGGGTCATTTTGTGTTCTGCTCTTAATTGAGAGTGTTGTGGAAAAATCATTACTATATTAATGATTTAACACAAAGTAACTACTTGCATGTTCCAGGAGGAAAGGGAGATTTGCTTCAAATCAATACTCAGATACGCTCATTATAAAGGAGGTAAAGTTATAGTAATTAGGCAGACATCAATAACTTTTTAATGATCTTTTTTTTAATTGCATATTATCGACTACTCCGTGTGTATGATTGTACGTAAATATAAGATAATATTGAAGGGAGCGGTAGATTAAAAACAAAGGGAAAGTGCACTTTTTTTACCTACGCAATTGGGAAACCACTGATACTCTACTTTGTGCAAAGGAGGCAATGATTGTGGCCATCATTCTTTTTAGCCGTTTTCTTGTCAAGCAACAGTGGCTAATTGCGGTTCATATATATATATATATATATATATATATATATATATATATATATATATATATATATATATATATATATATATATATATATTTTTTTTTTTTAAAGAAAACGGCAATTTCACAAAGAAGTGATGGGATGAAAAAAACATGAGGACATAGAGAAAGTGTTCAAAGAGCTGGACTTCTGCTTCTCATAAAGTTGCTTGGGACTTCCAACGGCCATGATCTTTGAAGATACGTTTATGAAAAAACATATTTTGCCAAAGCATAAATATCTGTGTATTTTTAATCAGGATCATAAAAATGTTTTTGAATATGCAACTATCAAATACTAATTACAGCAGGGGTCGGGAACCTATGGCTCGCGAGCCATATATGGCTCTTTTGATGATTGCATATGGCTCGCCGATAAAACTAAATACATATTTTCGTTTTTTCGCCGTTCAATTCCCGTTGGGGCTGCAGTTGGCGGAAAGCGCAATTTTGATTGGATGATAGTGGCCGTCATGTTGAAACAGGTAAACGGCCCTTTAAATGAGCCCAACTAGTGCACTTCAGCGTTAATGCACTGGAGCATTAGAGGAGAGAAAATGTTCTAATTTGCAATGATACAATACCATCGATGAAACAGTCGAATGTCAGTGACATTTTAAAAAGCCCCATGTTAACGTTAGCATCAACATACTTCTGCGAGAAGTAGATTGCAGATAGCAAGTGTGGAAGTTTATGAGCCGTGTGCAGGCTAGCTAGCAGTAACTTCGCTTCTGTACCGGCAAATTGAATTTCATTCTGATCGTTTGCCTGTGTTTATACCAATCACGAGGAACGGAAAACCATTCATGTTAACGGTGAGTACTATCACAAAGTTATTTTAAATAATACATCCTGACATTTTGTTGAAAAGTGGCCGCGCGTGTGTGTATGTGCGCGTGTGGCTCTCACTGAAAAACATTTCTAAATATTATACTTTTATGGCTCTCTTAGTGAAAAAGGTTCCCGACCCCTGAATTACAGTGTCGGAGTGTAAGGTTTTCATCGAAACTCTTGGACATTGGTCAAATTTCATGGCAGTGACCTTGGAAACTAGTGAAAACTGTATGTGTTTTGAGTGTGATTTGACAAGAGAATAAACACGCACACACAAGTCAGATGATAATCTTTTTGTAAAATCCCATTCTTCTTTTCCTTTTCGGCTTTTCCGTTCAACGTAGGATTTAACTAAACACAAAGAAAAAAAATATTTTATAATATTTCATATATATATATATATATATATATATATAAAAAGTTTCGCGCTGAGTAATATATATATATATATATATATATATATATATATATATATATATATATATATATTACTCAGCGCGAAACTTTGGGCCTGTTTGGACGAACAGAGAGCTGATATCCTGGCCGGGATGGATGAAAGACACACACGAAGCTCTTCCGCCACAGCTCTCAGTCTTTCTCTGTCTTTTGTTTTTACTGCAGTCAGGCTTGAAAAGCTAACCTCACACAGATATGTTGTGGAAAATGGGAGCAAACGTCAAAATAGCTTTGTTAGACAGCATGGAGAACACCTTGGCAGCTGCCAACCAAAAACTGTCCAAAGGTAGATCAGCAAAGGTTAGCTTGAGGCCATGATCTTGTCTCAGTTCAGTTTGTTCCTCCTGCTCCTGTAAAGGCATGTTTATTCCAACAGCTGATGCTGAGCTGAATGGGTCCCTAACCCAGCCAAGGTGCTCGGTGGAGGCTGAAGAGAAATAAAATCTCATCTTCTCCTCAAGAGTTTTCAGATGTTTCACTATTAACTCACACATTGCAGTAGTATTGACATCTTGCCATTTATTGGTGAGTGGGAACATTTCAAGATTGCCCCTTTCCACATGTTGCTGCCAGAGGTGCACCTTTGAACGAAAACCATTTATTTTATCTGAACTTGTAAGCAGATTTTCAGCGACGTGGTAGCTAGGTTTAAGGGCTCTGTCGTTTACTTTAGTGGTTTTTCTCATGAAAATTGCCTGTTTCCCCGTTTGTTCACGCAGGCGAACAAAGTATTCCACATTTTTATTTTGGACTGAGGGGTGTTTCGTTTGGAGATGGCGTTTAAGCTTACTTGGGACCATAGCGCTGTTGGAGAGCTTTTCACCACAGACCAAGCACAATGGAGTCGGTGCCGCTGCATCTCCGGTAAAGTAAATCCAAAAGAAACATAGCTTTCGTTGTATTGCCTCGCGCCAGAAACTTTGCTCGACGTCACTGTCTTTGCTTTTTTTTTACCTCCATCCATACTAGGGCCTTCATTTGGGTCCGGGTTTGGTCCAGCGTCCATTTCTGAGTCAGCATTTTTCCTCTTCAAAAACCTCTCCATCATTTTCACCGTCGTGCCGCTAGCCACAATCCGCACTTGCCGCGCTATCCATGCGTCACTAATTTCCTTGTCTCAAAGCGAATTAGTGACGCACAACTACCCGATGTTGCCACCTGCTGGTATGGAAGAGTACTACATGATTACTCTGCCAGGTGCTAGACTGCACAGGCACACAAATCGGATAATTTCCCGCGGCACACTTGACAATATCTCGCAGCACAGTGGTGTGCTACGGCACACTGGTTGAAAAACACTGCTCTAATGTACTCATTCCTGATCCTATCCAACCTGGTCACTCCCAAAGAAAACCTCAACGTCTTCAGCTCAGCTACCTCCAGCTCTGCTTCCTGTCTTTTCTTCAGTGGCACTGTCTCCAGTCCAAACATCATGGCTGGTCTGACCACAGTTTTATACACGTTTCCTTTCAACCTAGCTGAAACCCTTCTATCACACATTACACCTGACATTTTTCTCCAGCCGCTCCAGCCTGCCTGGACACGCTTCTTACCTCTTTTCCACAATATCCATTGCTCTGGACAGTTGACCTCAAGTACTTAAAATCCTCCACCTTCTTTATCTCTTCCCCCTGTAGCATCACTCTCGTACTTGGATCCCTCTCATTCACACACATATATTCCGTCTTGCTGCGACTGACCTTCATTCCTCTCCTTTCCAGGGCATATCTCCACATCTCTAGTTTCTCCACCACCTGCTCCCCGTTCTCGCTACAGATCACAATGTCATCTGCAAACATCATGGTCCAAGGAGATTATTTTCTAACATCGTCTGTCAGCCTGTCCATCACCAAAGCGAATAAGAAGGGGCTCACAGCTGACACCTGGTGGAGTCCCACCTCCACCTTGAATTCCTCTGTCACACCAACAGCACACCTCACAACTGTCTTACAGTCATGATACATGTCTTGCACCGCTCTGACATACTTTTCTGTCACTCCAGACTTCCTCATGCAATACCACAGCTCTTCTCTGGGGACCCTGTCGTACGCTTTCTCCAGATCTACAAAGACAAAATGGAATTCCTTCTGACCTTCTCTGTACTTCTCTATCAGCATTCTTAAAGCAAACACTGCATCTGTCGTACTCTTTTTTTGGCATGAAGCCATACTGCTGCTCACAAATGTTCACTTCTGCTCTTAGTCTAGCTGCAATTACTCTTTCCCAGAGTTTCATTGTATGGCTCATTAACTTTATTCCTCTGTAGTTAGTACAACTCTGCACATCTCCTTTGTTCTTAAAAATGGGGACGAGTACACTTCGTCTCCATTCTTCAGGCATCTGTTCACCATCTAAGATCTTGTTGAATAACACAGTCAAGAACACCACCGCCACCTCTCCAAGACACTTCCATACCTCAATTGGTCAATTATCAGTCCCGAGTGCCTTTCCCCCCTTCATCCTCTTCAGCGCCCTCCTCATTTCATCCTTGCTAATGTTTGCTACGTCTTGGTCCACAACAGTCACGTCTTCTACTCTTTGTTCCTTCTCATTTTCCTCATTCACCAATTCTTCAAAGTACTCTTTCCATCTTGGCATCACACTACTGGCACCTGTTAATACATTGCCATCTATATCCTTAATCACCCGACCCTGCTGCAGGTCCTTACCATCTTTGTCTCTCTGTCTCGCCAGCCTGTAAAGATCAGTCTCACCTTCCTTGCTGTCCAGCTGAGCATACAAGTCATCATAGGCCTCTTGTTTGGCATTTGCCACCTTTACTTTAACTGTGCGCTGCATCTCCTTGTACTGCTGTCTACTCTCGTCCGTCCTCTCACTGTCCCACTTCTTCTTTGCTAACCTCTTTCTCTGTATACACTCCTGCATCTCACCATTCCACCACCAAGTCTCCTTATCTACGTTTCTTGCACTCGATACACCAAGTACTTTGCAACCTGTGTCTCTGATTATGTTCGCTGTAGTTTGCCAGTCATCTGGAAGGACCTCTTGCCCACCCAGTGCTTGTCTTACCTCATTCCTAAAGGTCATGCAACACTCTTCCTTTTTCAACTTCCACCATTTTGTCCCCACTTCAGCCTTTGGTTTCTTCATCTTCCTCACTGCCAGCGTCATCCGACACACCACCAACCTATGCTTTCTGGCTACACTCTCACCAACCACTACTTTGCAGTCACTGATTTCCTTTAGATGGCGCCGTTGACACAAAATGTAGTCTACCTGTGTACTTCTGCCTCCACTCTTATAGGTCACCCTATGTTCCTGTCTCTTCTGAAAGAAAGTATTCAAAATAGCCATTTCCATTCTCTTAGCAAAGTCAACCACCATCTGTCCTTCAGCGTTCCTCATCTGGGGTCCAAACCTGTGTCACGGTTTGCAAGGTGGTGATGGCGGGTGCGGATCCCAAAAAGCAGGCAGGAGGGAGCAGGAGGTTGTTTGACAAATTGTATTAAATTAAAGTCAGCAGGAACAAAATGTAAAACATCAAAATCATCTGAATGGAAAAAATACAAAGTAAAAAAACAAGACCAAAAGTAAAAGTCCGCCAGGGTTAAATAAACACATACACAATGCATGCCGTAAACAAGCAGCAAACCATGAACCGACAACGGATGGTCGTGCCGGGTGTTCTTTTAAGTGACAGTGATTATAACGACCAGCACCTGCGAGGCTGCCGGCAGGGCTGACGTCGCTACCCGTTGGTCGCCAATCTGATCGGGACTACCAGCACCTGTGCAGGTGCAGGCGGGGCCGACAGCGCCCCCCATTGGTCGCCAACCAGATCATGACAGTACCCTCACCTTCAAGGGGCTACTTCCAGAAGTCCCAACAGTCTCCCAAAAGGTCCACTCGCCAGGGAGACTGTTGGGAGTTTGAATTGCATCACTCGACGAGCCGTAACGTCCACGTAAACGTCCGGCCAAGACCTCCTTCCAGGTGGCCGTCCAGGGTGACACTGGGTGACTGGCAGTGCACGCCCACGTCCAGCCACGCTGTCCTCGTGCATGACGAATTGAGTCTCATCCACGACGAGCCGTGCAACGTCCGCGTCAACGTCAGTCCGAGACCCCTCTGACCGCTGGATCCCGGAGCGGCTCTGGACTGGTCTCGTTCCCCCGGTGCCAGGCAGTTCACGCCCACGTCGGCGTCCAGCCGAGGCCTGGTCCCATACGGCCGTACGGGGTACCATTCTGCGCCTGGCAGTTCGACGTCCACGTTGAGCCATGCGCCGTCGCGTGAACGTGCGAGAGGGATCGCACTCACGCCCACGACGATCCGTGCCGCGTCTTCGTCCACCCTAGGCCGAGTCCCGTTCCCATCAGGCCGCCGCCCATCGTATGTTGGAGAGGCAGCGGTTGCCCTCTCCACCGATCGTTCCCTGACGAGTGGACCTTTTGGGAGACTGTTGGGACTTCTGGAAGCAGCCCCTTGAAGGGTGGGTACTGTCATGATCTGGTTGGCGACCAACGGGGGGCGCTGTCGGCCCCGCCTGCACCTGCACAGGTGCTGGTCGTCCCGATCAGATTGGCAACCAACGGGTAGCGACGTCAGCCCTGCCTGCAGCCTTGCAGGTGCTGGTCGTTTAATCACTGACACTTAAAAGGACACCCGGCACGACCATCCGGTGTCGGTTCATTGTTTGCTGCTTGTTTACTGCATGCATTGTGTATGTGTTTGTTTAACCTTGGCGGACTTTTACTTTTGGTCTTCTTTCACTACTTTGTATTTTTTCTATTCAGATGATTTTGATGTTTTACATTTTGTTCCTGCTGACTTTATTTTAATACAATTTGTTAACTCAACCTCCTGCTCCCTCCTGCCTGCTTTTTGGGATCCGGACCCGCCATCACCACCTCGCAAACCGTAACAACCTGCTCATCACCTCCTCATCATCTTTGTTTCCTGCGCCAAAATGTCCATTGAAGTCTCCACCAAATACAACCCTCTCATTTCTCGGGTTTTTCTGTATGACTTCATCAAAGTCCAACCAATATTTCTCCTTCTCCGCCAGCTCACATCCTACTTGTGGGGCATACCCACAAACAACATTGAACATCACGCCTTCAATTTCTAGCTTCAGACTCATCATTCTATCTGCAAGGAGAAAATTTACATGCCGCAGGATCGGATATATCATTAAATCACTCATCTGCTCTGAAATCTAAATTTCTCCACTGCGAGACTAATAAAGGCTAATTCAATCAAATCGAATTGGCCTTGGCAGGACATACAGAATTAAATCACATGCCATTCATATTCATACAGAAATGCCAGCAGTGTTACTTTGTCATTGATATTTGCACTGTATATGGTGTTGTTAATGTGTGAGACACAATGATAAATTTAATAGCCAACAAATGAACACATTGCAAATTTCCCCATTGTGAGACTATTAAAGGCTCCGGATTCTGATTGTTGATTAATGGACATCTTCAGAGTCTCGTACTGAATTGTGTTTTTTTTCTCCACAACATAATGTACCTAATGCTAAGGACGGTTTCTACTTGAAATTTGGTAAGACATAAAGCAAGAGGGGCGGCCCGGTAGTTCAGTGGATAGCATAATAATAATAATAATAATAATAATAATAATAATAATAATAATAATAATAATAATAATAATAATAATAATAATAATAGGGCGGCCCGGTAGTCGAGTGGTTAGCACACCGGCTTCACAGTGCAGAGGTCACCGGTTCGCGTCCCGGTCCGGCCTCCCTGTGTGGAGTTTGAATGTTCTCCCCGGACCCGCGTGGGTTTTCTCCGGGTCCTCCGGTTTCCTCCCACACTCCAAAAACATGCATGGCAGACAGATTGACCACTCCAAATTGTCCCTAGGTGTGAGTGTGAGAGTGACTGTTGTTCGTCTTTGTCTTTGCGATTGGCTGGCAACTAATTCAGGGTGTCCCCCGCCTCATGCCCGAAGACAGCTGAGATAGGCTCCAGCACCCCCCGCGACCCAATGAGGAATAAGCGCTACGGAAAATGGATGGATGGGATAAAGCAAGAGGTTAATTCTTTGAAAACCACATGCATATTTTCAAACAAGCATTGCTAACATTGGTGGCAGGATGAGTAAAGGCAATTCAGATGCTGCCGGCTGGTAGTTCAATTCCTATTTTGTTACGATTCTTTAACTCATGTGGGAAAGCATTTGGAATTATGATGTAGATTGACGGGAAGCAGCTGTCGTCCCTCTAGGGCCCTGTCTGTCACCTCACCGGTCACCGCTGACAGGACTATGATGGATTAGGAATTGTCATTCAGGACGTTTGTCACTTGTTTACAAGTCGGCCATCCCTCATGTCTCTGCACAGGCCTTATAATATGGCCGACACTCCTCCAAACCACCCCCTTCTACAACTCTGCTGCCAGACGCCCTATACCAGACAACACCATACATTACCCCCCCCCCCCCCCCCCCCCCCCCCCCGTCCCGCTTCTCTTTCACCCCCCTCACATCTCTGGGCTTAACACAGTCAACACATTTAATGCATTAATATGTGTGTGTTTGCCAATCTCTTGGGGACTGGGGCGATGTCTTCCCGTGTCAACCTCTACCCCTGAGAACTGACTGGGTTTTATACAAACATCCCAAAGGGAGTAAGAGGGAGGGTCAGTTTTAACCTGCATTATTCTTCTTAAACAATGAGTTTTAATTCTGTTGTACAAAACTTCAATCCACATTTTGTTGGTTTGCATAATCAGAGGAGATCCAATACCAGAACTTCAGGATAAAAACAGTGTATGCCCACATACGATCTCTTTTTCTTGGATGGTTTAACATCATTTTTTGTACAGTTTTGAATTGATGATTTAAAATAATGCCTGCAGTCTGTGAATACTGGGATTTGCATAACACAGCAAAAATTCTGATCATAAGAAAAAAATTGCTGAATCTATCTATATAATAAAATTATCGAGAAATAACTCATTAGACACGTTTCAGTGATAGGTTTAGAAGAAAACAGTGACTTATATGAGATGAAAACATTCAGCCCTCTTTGTACAGTTTGGATCAGTTGTATCCTGCTGCTGAATTGGGTGAGTTTAAATCCCAACGCGGGCATTGACCAAGCTGGAAAATGTACTAACCAACCTCCCTCTGCTCTGACTCAACGACGCCAGCTGTGATCACACAGAGAAAACGAGGGGATGCCATCTACCTTATACTGCTGGGACGCTCCACACATTCCCACTGTGGCCCTTGAGAGGGGCCATACTATTCTCCTACATTAATGGCTCCCTCTGTGGATGCTGAGATAGCAGACGTTGTGAGTGGGAAGTGTGTGTGTGTTTGGGGGGGAGTGGGCAGGGAGTCAAGGGGGGTATTTGGCATGCTGAATCCAATAAAGAGCATATTGTAATTAAATTGAAAATTTCTGAAGACTCCCTTACTGGTAGCTTAACCGCTGCTGTGAGAGCAATCATAATTGGCTCTCAAAACATGCATAATTGCCTTCAGATGGCATTCTTTTACAGTTGACACTGTTGATGCAGTGAAGGGGCAATTAGCAAGATGAATACAGGGCTCATTCCACAGCAGTTTTTTTCAATGAAATATTTGAAAAGTAAATGGGATTTACAAATGTAGACACAAGAGGGCACAAGCCAGTGTCTTATTGTCTTATTGTGCCGGTCCCAAGCCCGGATAAATACAGAGGGTTGTGTCAGGAAAGGCATCGGACATAAAAGAAATTGCCAAAACAAATATGCAAATCAAAACTCTGAATCCCATACCGGATCGGTCGAGGCCCGGGTTAACAACGGCCGCCATTGGTACTGTTGACCTTCAGGGTGCCAGTGGAAAATTGACTACTGTTGGTCGAAGAAGGAGAGGAGGGAGGTGTGGCCGGAGGAAAAGAGAGAAATGGAACGGCAAGAGTATAGAACTAAGAGTAGGAACGTTGAATGTAGGAACAATGAGAGGTAAAGGTCGAGAGCTGGTTGATATGATGCAGAGAAGGAAGGTAGACATACTGTGTGTCCAGTTGACCAGGTGGAAAGGGAGCAAGGCTAGAAGCTTAGGGTCAGGGTTTAAGTTGTTCTACCATGGTGTATATATATATATATATCATGTTATTTCATGATTAGTTTAGTACATACGATTAGTTTAGTCGATATGGATGTATGTGGCTTATTAGTTAACTAGTTGCGTATGCAGAGTGTAACAAGTATCAACTTTCAGTCTAATGTTCTCCCAACGCTTGTCCGTAGCTGATTGGACAACAGATCACTGCCGTGTGAGTTTAAACTAGTTTGAGGAGGCGGGCTTTTTTTTCCGACGAGAGATGTTCTTCTTTTGTTTTACAAGAATAAAGTAGTCTTTTCTGTTCACCGTCTATCGTCCCCGCTGGTATTTCATCAGAAAACTCCGTTGAACCCCGAACCAGAAGAGAAACAGGAATCAGACTCCAACAATATATATATATATATATATATATATATATATATATATATATATATATATATATATATATATCTTCTTTTCCTTTCGGCTTTTCCCTTCAAGGGGTCGCCACAGCGAATCAGTAACCTCCATCTCAAAGTCAAAGTCAGCTTTATTGTCAAATATGCTAATATGCATGACATTCAGCATAGATGAGGTATGATACACATGTTTGTTTTGGCCAAGCTTTTACGTCGGATGCCCTTCCTGACACAACCCTCTGAATTTATCCGGGCTTGAGACAGGCACAAGAAGACATATGTCCCTTTGTGGCTGCAGAACAAGCAACTTGCTCAGTGAAAGGCTCCCAAACACAAAATGGTCATCGGCACAGCAACATTCAAAGAAGCAAAAACTATACTCACCATTTGATGACAATGCTCTGATCTTACCGTGAAATGGGCATCTCTTTCCCTACATTACGTCACTAACTTCTTTTCTGTCTATTCTCTATCAGCTAGCAAAGAAAAGAATAAATAAAGTTGGCACAATGCTCCGTTTTATCTCTGACTTTAATGTCAAAATTCTGACTTGAAAGTCTGAATTCTGAGATAAAAGTGATTTTTACGAAAAATCCATTTCCAGGTCCCCATAAAGCATAATTTCTACTAAATAAACCTTAAAACTACACAAAATATACCTTATTTTATATATAATGAATGTGCTATTGTATTGTAATTAAATAAACTGTACTATATAATAAAGTCGGTTTATTTACCTTTATGATGGTCGTTGATGTAGTTGCCTCTTGATGATATCCAAGTGAAGTTGCCGTGCTTTCTCAGTGATAATATCCTCACTAACACGGTCCCCTGCGAGCTGCTTTTCCTTAATCCAAGTTTTTCAACCTCTATTTCCTGAGACTGTTGCTTAGAAAACTCAGAAACACCCTTAGCCGCACGTAGCATACTGGTACTGGGACGCTAAGTCACACAAATGCACACCTAGTTCGTGTTTCTTGATGATCTCCATCTTCAGTTCGACTGTAATTTTGTTCTGCGTCCTCTGCGGCTGAACACTAGCCTGTGGTGGGTTTTTTTCGGTCCCAAAAAAGCAAAATTATCCACTCGATAGCAAACCACGCAAAGGGTGTGTGTAAAAGTAGTCCGGCAGCCACGATGGCGCTGATCGGCCATGTGGTTTAGTGTTTTTATGCCGAAAACTAGTCCGCCAGCCATTGTGTCCCGAAAACTACAGTAAAGTCTCGTTATATCGATATTCAAGGGAGTCCGAAAAAATATCGATATATCCGACCCTGTTTGCATGTAATTTTCTCCATGCGTGCATAGAAATAGTATCGATATAACCGGGACTATCGATATATCCGATATCGATATAACGAGACTTTACTGTAGTTCATATGGCAAGATTATTAATGGTTTAAAAGTGATCATTCGTCCTTGGTTCATAGCTTTTCATGGTGTTGATGGCAGAGGATGGTTAAATCAGCAGGAAGCCAGGTGTTGAACAGAATAAGTTAGTTTAATCTTGTAGACAGCAGGGCATCGTGAGGTGTCGTCCGAGGAGGGGCAGAAAGGAAAGAAGAGGAATGAGGAAGAGATGCAAAAGACCGCTGGAAAAGAATTTATAAGACGGGTGACGTAATAGGATGTGACATCATGTAAAGGAAGGCAGGATATGACGTATCAGGAAGTCCAAAACGTAAACAAACAATGCAAAAGATGTTTAAAAATGTTCGTATAGCGAATTACCCTATCATATCCCCCCTGACGAACATATCTAACATCGGTGGAGGTGAATGGAAAGAAGAAAGAAAAAAGAAAAGAAAATCACAAAATAAAACAATCACACTGGAAGCAATCTCAAATTAAAGTCATGTCATTCGCTACAACAGTCAAATCTTCATGACATCCTGGATGGTGATCACCACCCCCACCATGACGAGGGGGAACGAAATTGTTTGTAGCATTTGTCGCAAACAGGACCCAGGGTGTGATACGGATGAGCTGGTGACTGGGAAAAGGGTGTTATCTGTCGACGCGACTCCAGTGACGTGCATCGGGAATCTCCTTGACGAACAATGCCCTAGCAAATCCAGGTGAAGCTTGTGGCTGCTAAGACGGCTAGCAGCTACGCAACCGGTCCATCCCACGTTGGTTGTCATTCTCTTCATACCGCAGCTCCGTCCTGTGGAGAACAAAAGGAGACTTGTGCCAGGTCACATGTCGACTGGATGGTTTCATTCTACACAACACATTTTCTGGGTGTTTCTCTCCCTATCCAAGTCTGTCTCCTCGTTAAGGCTCTGCAATGCATTCTCTCACAGAAATGGCAGTAAATCATTGTTAGATGTTAGTTGGTTAGTAAATGTTAGTGGTTAGTGAGTTTGCATTTCTTGGAGGGCACAAGCCTTCTTGGGGAACGACGTTGCAGCCAACATTACCAAAAGTCATGTGTCATTACCAAAAGTGAAAATTTTGGTAATGAACCAATTGCCAATCATTGCTCTTAAATTTGGAGGCCAAATTTTGGCATGTCTCTCAACATCTGCATGGGCACCAATTCATGTGACAAAATATTTCTCCTGCTGTTACTCCTCTGCTGGCACCCAAGCAAATCATATCTGCAACTTTTGTGTGGGGTAGACATTTGCATGTCGCCACATTCTTTGGGTGGAGGACAGCCTTCTACAATTCTTTAGCACGAGTTGACATGGTCAGCAAACATTATGGCCATCATACTCGCCTTTTGCGTTGACCGTCAGTCTCGCTTCTGCATAGGACATCCATCTGCACAAACCAGTTTCATCTCCAGTCACCCTGGCATGGATGCCCAGGAGTTCTTCCCCCCTGAAAGAAGCTGGTTAACGTGGAAACCTTATACAATATAACATCTGATTCCGCCTGAATCTCTGACTGACACCGGCGTCCACCTAAGTCATCTGTCAATTTCACACTTACCGACCTGAACGGCGAGAAATTCCTCTAATGTGCACTGCATTCAATTAATAATAATAATAATTCGGAAACAAATCAATCTCAACCGGTTACCCTGCCTTGTTAGCCGTAACTATGAACTAGTGAATCCTATCACATCCAAATTGGTATCGTCATCAAATTCAATATGTATATCATATATATGAATTAAATCATCTGTTCTTGGACTTCAGGGGAATGACAATTGTCAGGTCAAAACAAGTGTAATGATCATGTCACGATCATTATTTTAATAAATCTATAAACTTTTCTTTTATGAAAAGTCCCACGATATCAACTGGTGAATCTCTATTAAGTAATTAATCACCAGCGAATCTAGCCACATTTATCTTGCCAATTTCCCGACTGTGGGACTACTAAAGGCTTTGCGATTCTGAATTGGCAATTCCATCCGATTCGAGCAAAATGTTTCTGCCATCCAATCAAATTTTCATGCCTATGTTATTTACTTTTTTCAATTGAACTGTCATTTAAGAGAGTTCAACACAGTGGAATGTAGTGGGGGCCCCAGAATTTCCTCTGGGTGTTAAACCCCTCTTTGAAGTTTTTACTGAAAAAAACCCTGATAAGAGGTATCGTAAATAACTCTGGATTCTTTCAAATGGCTTAATCAAGCCGTATACAAAACAAAGTTTAGCTCAATCTAAACGTCAATAATCCTATAATTTTATAAATTCCCTCTTTGACTCATTTTATAAAGTTTCCATTTCATTCATTCATCTTCCATGCTGCTCTGTCCTCATGAGAGTCATGAAGGGTGCTCGAGCCTATCCCAGCCGTCTTCGGGCACTCACTCAGCAGGGGGCCCTTGGAAGAGGACAATGACGAACACGTACTTCTCTCCATTCACCCCTTCTGCATTCATGTTCCTCAAAAAACTCACAAAATTAAATTCACAAAAACCATCTCTATCTAATCATTCGGCTATCATTATCACAATTATATATAATTCCATTGTAACCTTACAGTGAAACATCGTTTTACGAAAGCTTTAGTTTACGAACTTTTCCCCTTATGAACATTCAATTCTCAAGAATATAATTGTTGGGGTAATTCGCTATATTCGCTACCGAGAATTGACGTGTGAGAGCCGTTGGGACTTTTTCCTATCTGGACGATTATGTATTATTTTTTTGTATAATTGCCGCTGCAATAGATCGAGGATTTTCCGTAACATTAATAAATTCATCAAGATTAGCGCGTTATCAGCATTGCTAGCCATGTGGTGCTACGGGGTTTCCGTGGCAGTTTCATTGTCCAGGGGACAGTTCGTGGGCGGGGGGGGGGGGGGGGGGGGGGGGGGTCGGCTGACGAGGGTGTATTTTTGTAGGAGCCGTCTGTCTATGTCCGTTTGTGTGTGTCCCTTTGTGTGCTTCCATGTGCGTGTACGTATCTGTATGTCTATGTGTGGTAGCTGTGCTTTGTGTGTGTTGCACTGAATGACTGGAACCATGGGGAGGCCATTTTTTTAAAAAACAAAAGGCCAGCCTGAGGTGTTGAACTCGGGAGGGTGGGGGAGTTACTCGTGGGGGGGGGGCTCCCGACGGACACCGCTACTGCCCCCCAGGCAGGCAGGGAGACATGAAAAAAAATGTTTTCGAGATTCACAGCCGCATTCTAGGATCGGCTAATTGATTCGTTTGCCGAATGGATAAATACACGGAAAGAAAAGGAATAAGGCAGTTGCGTTAACATTCACAAACGTATTGTGTAAAAAAAAACAACATTGTTCCTGCCTACATGTAATCTGCCGCCCAGTTTTCTTTTCTCCTTTTACAGGACGGGAGGATGTGCAGGTGGACGCGTGGGAGCAGTCCAGTGATTGCTGCAGGCGACAAAGATATCTGAATGCAACAAAATTAAATACATGGACGGAACTGCAACGTTTACATTACTTACGTTGATGAAGTATTCTGCTGCACGTCGAACTCTTTCGCGATGAAGGATTTGCTTGTTGGATTGTCCGCCACAGCCACGATTGCCCTGTACGTTGTTCGGATATCACAATTCTTATGTTTCCCCAAACAACAGTACTGTATATAAGCTCTGCTACGCTTTTTTTATTGTGCTCGGTAAGACAAGTCAAAACACGGAAGCTGGTGACGTGACTGGGGCTTGGGAGGACCCGACAACGGGGTTCGAGAGAGTGTCTGAATACAATGACTGAGCTGTTGCGTAACAACACCTCCTGTTTGTACCTCTATGTGATAACTGCTACGTTTTGTTTTTAAAAAGACTGACCCTGTTGTGCGGCAAGACAGCAAGCAGGTGGAAAGATGATAAAAGTTCACTCAGCCAGATGCAGGAAGTGTATTGTGAGTTTTCTTTATTTGAAATCATGGTGGATATCAGTTTTCGGCTGACCACAGGTAACACTGCTCTCCAGGCCGTCCTTTCTCTCTCTTCTTCCTCCTCGAAGTGACTGGCACAGTCTGGTTTTAAAGGTGCTTCACCTGAGCTTCTGGCCAATCAGGTCCCTGCGGCAATTGGCCATTCCCAGGTGGTTGCAATCACCTTCTCAGATTCAATTAGTGGTTGCCCAACTCTACTGTTTTGGATGGGGAGAAATGTGCACCTTTCTCCCATTCAAAGTCCAGAAAACACAAAATTATTGAACATTTATTTTGGCATCATGACAGACCCGCTATAGCAGCGACTGTGCGCAACATTTGCCATGCTGAGGGGCATTACAGTATGTTTCAGATGCTATTGCAGCAGTAATGAAAGATGTGAGCTCTGCTACGAATTGTTTTATTGTGCTCGCTTATGAAAGGTTAAAACACGGAAGCCGGATACGTGACTGGGGGATCTTTAATACAGTATGGCATGTACAGTAATTTTCAAAATCATCACGCTTCAGCAGACAAAACCATAAACATTGTTGCAAAAAAACGATTGCATTCATATACAGTACAGTACAGTGTACATGTACATAACACTGCAACAGGGAACCTGCAAGGCTTACATCTTATTATGCAATTAAAAAAAAGCTTCCCATTTTCACCTTTTAACACAAACGATTCAATCTTGTTAAACATTTCTAAAAAACCTGATGCATTTTCTCTGGATTCTAAGTAGGATCGTACGTCCGTAGTACCTTGCAACGCATGTGTCTTTGTTGTAATAGGTGTGTATTCTGTTGGTTCTTCATCCTAATCATCCTGTCATTATGCGAATCTTCTCGGGCATACTTGGCTTTGATTTCGTGTTGGGTTCTCCTCAACAGCCACGATTGCCTTGTATTTCGTTCAGATTCTTTCACAATTTTTTCGTTTCGCTATATTTGAAGACGGTAGAAAATGGCGTCTGCTACACTGCAAGACACGGGAGTTGGTCACATAACCAGGTCACGTGACCAAGTCAACCAACGGCGCGACGATACACATTTCGATAATGGTGGTACTGTATGTCGAGCGCCTGTCAAACATTAAAATAAAATAGTCATTTGTCTTGCTTCACAAATGTCTGCTCTACTGGATTAATGAAGAGTCAACGTCAGCCCCAACGTCAGCCCCTAAAGCACAAGGTTGGGACTGCAGATATCCATTCCTTCTGAAACGATCACAACGTAAAGGGTCAGGGTAATACACGTTGCCACAAATAAAAAGCTTAAAATGATAATGTATCTGCTTTTTTTAATGAAATACACTTTTTCAAACAGGGTAAGGAAAGGTAACTCTCTTATCAGGTGAATGGACAAAGTCATATCGGTCTACCGATGAGAGGTCACCAACACTTGCTGACATGTGACAACTCACACGAGGCCAATAATATTTTTTCACTATTCAATTATATGGAGAATCTTGAAATCTAATGGAAAACAACATGTGTGAATCGACTAGTACAAAAGCTGCTGCCAGAAAAGAGCTGTCAAAAGTGAAATGGCCTTGTCATATATTACAAAAAATATACATTACAAAAAGCAGAGGAGTGGCAGTAACTTATGTAGGGGGTTAGAAACGACCTCTGTTATTGTATGTTAGTCGATTAGACTACCAAGTCAGGAGAGGGCGCTACGCGCCTGTGAATGGGACAGAGGAAGGCGATGTAGGCTCAGCTCACGCATGCGCAGTTGTCATAATTGCCGTTGTGTGAAGCTGATTAACACGGTTGTCTCGTGTCGTCTTTCCTTGTCGTTCACAGGTATTCAAAATAATAAGTGTTAGACATTCTCAAGATGTTAAAGTAATTGGGGACTTATTGGGCGATGCTATATATGAAACCTGGTTTGTGGCTTTGATGAATTTGGATTTTTGGATGTCAATTGTAGTTCCCAGTACAACACACACGAGCGGGCAGACGTGCATAAGCATGTGCGAATGTGGAGGATATATACAATGTATAGATTTTGAATGTATAGATCTACACATGAATGTATTCTGATATTGAAATTGCTGAATTGATGTTTTGATGAGTAAATGGTAATAAATGCCGTTGTGTGAAGCTGATTAACACGGTTGTCTCGTGTCGTCTTTCCTCGTCATTCACAGTGCTACCTGCCTGTGACACCTTTGGACCGACCCAGGTATCCCCTAGGCCTGAGGCCGGTTACAATTGGGGGCTCGTCCGGGATCCGTGCCGCTAGTGGGCAGAGTGGGAGCTGCTACGAAGAGAACCTGTGCCTAAAGCTTCAGGGAAGACTGTAGTGCTGTCCGTTCTCCAGAGAGTAGAGGCTCAAGGCTACATACCTCTGGTGTGCTCCAAGCAACCAGAGAACCCAGGGATGCCAGCCTTCTGTACAGATGTATCGACATACTTGTTCTTCTCCAGGTAGGTGGAAAGTCTCCGTGCTAAAACATTAAAGAAGATTTTCCCCTCAACGTTGAGAAGGCTCATTGGACGGAATTGACTGATGTCTGCCGCATCCTTCTCCTTGGGAATTAGTATGCCTCCGGCTCTCCGCCATGCCTTTCTGCCACACAATCCTCATGAGTCTCCAAAGATAACGCAGAACAACTGGTGCGTTCTTGTAGAGCTTATATGGAACTCCATTTGGCCCCCGGGGCTGATGCTGATCTTGCACGCCGTATTGTATTGTCCACTTCCTTCCATTTTGGGGGGCCAGTCTTGAGGTTGAATTCTGGTGGTTCAATAGGGGGGATGTCATGTGGGATAGCTAGTTTTTTCTGCCTTTTTGTGTCCTGGTGGACCCTTTCCAGATGCTTTTCAAGTTCATGCTTGGAGGTTTTCAGGATTCTGCTTTTGTCCTTTGCGAAGAGGTCTTTGACAAACTTGAAGGGGTTTTTATAGAACAGTGTTCTTGTGTGTTCCTTGTTCTTGCGATGTTTTCTCAAGTTTTCTGCCCTTCGTAAGGTTGCCAACCGGCATTTGATGTCCCCTTGGAGCAGCATGAGACCTTTCTCTGCATCAGAGATAATACAAGTGGGCCTCAATCGGCAGTGCATATGCACCTAAAAGCTAGCAACCACTGATTTGACGACAATGAGGTTAATATCTTAGCGAAAGAACATAGATGGTTTGAAAGGGGAGTAAAATAAGCGATTTTCATGAAACAACTAAATCCTTCATAAAACCGATATGATGGAGTGAGGTTCAATTTGGATCATTCATACAATAGCCAGCTTAGGCAACATAGGATTAGTAATACTGATGAGGTGATACTGGTGGAAGTAGGGCAATCAGGCCTGTCATTAGTCAGAAACAATAGGAGCAATCAGTGGAGCTGCAGGGAGTAATCCTCTCCTCCCCCCAACCTGAGAGCAGGGACCTATCATAGCAGAGTCCGGCACCGCCATGCCTGGACAGTAGGGATATATATAGGGCCTAAATTACCAGTAAGACTTTAGTTTGCTGACGAAGTTTCTTGGATAAGAAGTAAAACGTCCGACACCTTCAAAGAAGTACAGATGATGGCTGAAGAAACCTTTTCATCGATAACTGTTCATAATGTAATTGTTTGCTGATTATTTTCACTTGGGCTGAAGTGAATTGCAAATGCATCATGTGACACAATGAAAGACAATTTTGGCCTCCAGTCTTGTTGGCACTGTTCCCAGTCACTTTTGTGAATAAATACACATGCCAGGAATAATGTCGCTTATAATGATGAAGGTGAATTAGAAATCCATCGAAACTACTGGAACATTTTAAATAAAAGGAACTCAAGAAAAGTATTATTTGAAGCACAATAGATACAACAGACCAACTCACCAGGACGCAAAACATCTCACTAGCAAGGACATTTAAAACAAATGCAAAAGCTTAGAGAAGGGTCAATATATGTGATGAAATCTAACTACGCTCCCAGATGACTTAGCCAAACGAGACCAGGGGTCACCAACTCCAGTCTTTGCGGGCCCCTGTGCTGCATGTTTTAAATGTTTTCCGCTTTTAAATTATTTAAATCAATGGTATCTCCATAACTCCAAGAGCTTGGTGATGTGTTTGGTCCTCATTGCATTATCAACACAAGGTGTGATTGTCGACCCCCTCACACACACGCACACACACACACACACACACGCACGCACGCACGCACACACACACGCACGCACACACACACACACGCACACGCACACACACACACACACACACACACACACACACACACACACACACACACACACACACACACACACACACACACACACACACACACACACACACAATACATCAACTCACTCCGTACTTTCAGTGATTTGGTAATCCACACAAGGTCAAGGAAGGAAATACAAGACTGGTAAGAATTAATGAGCAAAAGGCAAAATGGGTTGTGTCAATTTAGACAGGAGTGTAACAAAATGCGGACACAATCAATAACATCATAAAACTGATTTATTATTTGTCATAAAACAGAAGTGTTATGAAATGGAGTACTGTACAGTGGAGTTTCATTTAGTCTGTGCAAAAGCTACATGGATATGGAGAGATATGGAGAAAAAAAAACTTAGCTAAAGACAAAACGAGAATTTGATAGGTTTGATATGATAGAGAGTGGATGGGAGTCTCATACAATCAAATAAATTACAGAGACACGTAATTGTCATATTAAAGACTCTTCAGTGCTCGGCAGAGTGGAAGGTTGACTAACATTCATCATCTGGCTAACAGGCACTTGAAAGGAATCACAATTATAATCGGCTCAATATTGTCCCAGGGACGTTTTTGTGAGCATTATTTTTTTCTCCATTGATTCTCTACCCCTCATGAATCAGAAATGTTGGAGTGCATGTTTGTTTTATGGAGGGAGATGTTAGTGTTATGAAGCCAATGTAGCAGAACTCTCTTTAAACACGGGCACACACACACACACACACACACACACACACACACACACACACACACACACACACACACGCACACACACACACACACGCACACACATACACAGCCTCCCACACGTCTGTATTGGGGATGGACTTATTACGCAATTGCATAATACACATAAACATAGTGTCGACTCTATCAGCTAAATGCATTTTGAAAATAATATTCGAACTGAGTAGATTTTATTTCTCACAAATATGTCATGTAGAGGCTGTCAGCCCTTGAATCGGAGTGAGAATAAAAAAAAACGTCATTATTTATTTTTATATCTATCCAACCATTTTCACATTCACTTATCCTCACAAGACTTGCGGGGAAGCCGGATCCTATCTCGGCTGTCTTGGTCCGAACTGATTGCCAGCCAATAACAGGGCACACATAAACAAACAACCATCCGCTCCCACAATCACATGAGGGACAATTTACAGCGTTCTGTCAGTCCACCGTGGATGTATCCGAAATGAGGATGGAACCTGAGAAAATCCACACTGCCACAGAGAGAACATGCAAACTCCACACAGGTAGGCCGGGGCTGGAGTCAAACCCTGCACTATGAGGCCATTTAATTTATTTGTTTACACTTTTGAAAAATCATACTTGTCAGAGTAGTTTCAATGCAACATACTTTTTCACTCATAATCTAGTGTTTTTATGAAGATGGAACCCTCTTGTTCCTCTGTTACACTGGGCTCCTTTTCACTTCATAATGAACATCCTATATTTTGTTACTGCACAGAAATGTTGATCATTTATTATTACTTACAATTTATTATATGGGAAAATACAGTAATCCACAAGGAGTGTGCACGCTCTGTCCGTGCCTGTGTGGGTTCTCTCTTCTGGGTCCTCTGGTTTCTTCCCACATTCCAAAAAATTGCATTAGAATTCCAAATTGTCTCTTGGTGTGAGTGTGAGTGTGGATGGTTTTACATTTCTGTGTGCCCTGCAATTGGCTGGCAACCGATTCAGGGTGTCTCTGACCGACCACCCAATGACTCCAGCATGCCCCGTCTTCCTTGTGAGGATAAGTGGATTATGAAAATGAATGAAATTAAATGAATGAATGAATGATCTTCAAGCTGTTATAACAAAAAAGAGGCCGCAAATGTAATTAATTTTTCATCACCAAACCTAGAATTCAGCAAAATCATCATACCCCATGGTGAGAGTGTATCCAAAGTCAGGTCAGTGTTCCACTACAACATCATCAAATCAGAAATTTAGGAATAGAAAAAAATGTAGAATGGCATTTGCAATTGTGTGACAAAAAGTAAAGGCACACTTTATCCTGCGAGAAGCATTGTGGGGTCAAACACTTTTTATCATAGCTGTCTGAGATGAGGTGAAGTAAAGTTGGTGTCCAAGCATCAAATCCGCATCACAGAAAATGGTCTTGACACCAGCTAAAATGGGAGATGGATCATGTGGCTTTGCGGTGCCACAGAAGTCTGTCCCTGGATAGACCTGTTAACTCAAAGCACCCCCTGCACTCTCTCATCACTGAGACAAACACACGCAAGCACACTTTGTAACAAAAGCAATCCTCTATGTTGTGGGTTAACAGTTTAACAAGGCCAAGTCGCAGAAAACACCTTGTGGCGAAAGGATCCTTGTTATTGAAGTGTTGTTGGAACATGTGTGTCTTTCAGCTTGTGTGCATATAAAGCCACAGTGGCATCACACACAAAGAAGTATTGCTCTCGAATGACTGACAGACGTCAAGCGAAGACATTTGATTTGATGCAAAGACTTAACTATGGCTTACGTAGCGACTACTGAATTTCGTAACGTTGAAATTATCTGTTGGATTATTTTGATCGTTCGTCCCTGGTTCATCGCTTCTACGGGTGTTGATGGAAAAGGATGGTTAAATCATCAGGGAGCCAGGTGTAGAACAGAAAGTTGGTTTAATCTTGGCGAGAGACGAGGTTTAGTTTAGAGATGTTTGTATTCCGAATTACCCCAACATCTCCCCCCTGACGAACATATTTAACATCGGTGGTGGTGAACAGAAAGAAAGAAAAAAAAGAAAATCACAAAATAGAACAATCACAATGGAAACAATCTTAAATTAAAGTCATGTCATTGCTACAACAAGCAAATCTTCATGGCCTCCTGGATGGTGATCACCAGGATGGCGAGGATAAACGACGAGGAATGACGTTGCATCCAACATCACTCACTACCAAAAGTGAAAATTTTGGCAATGATGATCTGAGCTATTGTCAATCCCCCTGTTGAGACATGCAAAGTCTCAATTTGCCAATTGGGAAGGTGTTTGCGTGGAACACGATCCATCTTTGACATTGTACAGATTATCAATTTGCATAAAACCATTTGTCAATCATTGGTCCAAAATTTTGGAGATTTTGGCATGTCGCCACATTGCTTGGGTGGAGGACAGCCTTCCACAATTCTTTACCACAAGTTGACATGGTCGGCAACATTATGGCAATCTGCGTTGATGGTCATCATACTCGCCTTTTGTCATTCAGTTGGAGGGCACGAGTTGACAGTTTCGCTTCTGCATAGGACATCCAGCCGCGCAACCCAGCTTCATCTGTGGTCACCCTGCCACGGATTCCGCAGGAGTCCTCCCCTTCTCAAGGATCTCCTCTCCCAATTCTGAAAGAAGCTGGTTAGCGTGGAAAACCCTATACAATTTTTGATAAAATAAGTCTTTTCAAAATAAAGTCTCTTCTGATACTTAAATCCAAATAAAGTCTCTTCTGAGGTAAAACTGAAGACGGAGTTCTTTTACAAGAGTCTCTAGGCCTCACCCCTCTTGACGTCCTCCTCATGTAGCCTAGCCACCTTAGCTAGGTTCAAATCCAGTGTCCAGTCGTGTGGTCCCAACTGGCAATGAGTTCCACGCAGCAATCAACTTCTTCACAGAGCACAGCAATCGAGCTTGTCTTTCCCCAAGCTCCACACTCAGAGGCTCTCTGCCTTAAGAGCCTTGCTTGCCAATCAAGCCCTGATCAGCTGCAGGTGTGTGGTTTTATTTGCTGCCTTCCACCAGGTGGGGCCAAGACTCTCTCTGGGTGGAGCCATCTTAGGGGGATGTATTTGCCCTCCAGGACAGAGCCTCTCGTGACATCACAATACATAATACAGTAAGATGTAAGCGTTGCAGTTTCCCTGTTGTGTTATGTACATGCCCACTGTACTGTATATGAATGCAATCATTGTTTGCAACAATGTTTCTTGTTTTGTCTGCTGAAGCGTGATTTTGAAAATTACCATACATTCCATACTGTGTATTAAAGGATTGTCTTAGATTTATGTCTTAGATTTATGAAACGAAAACGTCTGTCTCTCTCGATGTACCGTCTTTCTTTGTCAATATGTGTAACCCATATATATATATATATATATATATATATATATATATATATATATATATATATATATATATATATATATATATATATATAGTAAAGTCTCGTTATATCGATAGTACTGCTTATTACGATACTATTTCTATGAACGCAAGGAGAAAATTTACATGCCGCAGGATCAGATATATCGATAGTCCGGTTATATCGATATTTCTTCAGACTCCCGAGAATATCGATATAACGAGACTTTACTATATATATATATATATATATATATATATATATATATATACAGTAAAGTCTATATATACAGTAAAGTCTCGTTCGATATCCAAGGGAGTCCGAAAAAATATCGATATAACCGGGAGTATCGATATATCCGACCCTGTTTGCATGTAATTTTCTCCATGCGTGCATAGAAATAGTATCGATATAACCGGGACTATCGATATATCCTATATCGATATAACGAGACTTTACTGTATATATATATATATATATATACATTTATCTTGCTAACAACTCATAAGTATGAGCCAAACGCAGAAGAAGCCAGTTCATTATTTCAATCACATTGCTCCCAGGACAGGATAAAAGGAACGGCCAAAAGAAACCTCGAGGAGTAAACACAAGGCTATTGTACTGCAAGAGACAAACAATTCATCATCTGCAATCTGTTATCTCAATAATGATATCAGTGTGAATACTGTTATTTGAGGGACAATAAATGGAGGCCCGATAATATTGGGTTTACTGTCTATGGGGGACAAACATGATAGTGATGAAATAAATGTAGTTCATAAGATGATGTTGTAATTTAATCTTGAGCTCAGATCTTTACAGGCCAGCACGGGCCAGCGCCATCAGTTGCACGCTGCCACCAGTGCTTCTCATCTCGCAGATAAATTCATATGACAGTCTACGAAATGTTCCCATAACCAGCGGCACGGGATGATTTCCCGCCTCTGACAAGCCCAGTATTGAGTATGATAACAATTACTTTGTCTTCATCCTTGGCTAGAGTATAATATCAATCCGTTTGATGATCCAACAAAGCGAGCGGAGCACTTGTGTATCAATCTTCATACATCGCTGCCGAGTGTCTAACAAAGAACCCAGAATGGGATCATTCAATCACCCCCGGCCTGCGCCGCTTTCGCTCCACTTGGCCTTCTCTACAGCTCAAGCGTTTCTTTGCTTGTCAGCATCTCTCCAATTTTTCATCTTCTTTCTTTGCCCTGCCCCCCGCCTCCGTTTACTTGTGGAGGGGGGAAAAAGACACAAATTACAAAAGATCATATCACTGGGTGTCTATCATGAATAAATGTGACGCATCCTAATCGAAACCAGAAAACCTGCAGAGGACACCTTTCTTTCTATCCAGCATACTTTTTGGATTCATCACATCACTGCTTCATCCTTAACTGTCCACGACAGTCACCTTTAAATCACTTTTGGGGCAATGGAAGTAAATGTTCACATTGCGACAAAAGCAAAATTGTACATCATATCAGCTAGTACACTGGATCATATTGATAAATGGGCTTGGTTTCTCTCATGGGCAGTTTCAACTCACACATACAGTATTTTTAATACACATGATATTTATTTTATTTTAATTTTCTATCTAAAATGCCATCAAACATATTTTTAAAATGGCTCAGTAATACCTCAAACCCAATTAAAAGGTGTATATGTATTTCACATCTAGGTTAGATGTGAAAACATGAATGTAATGCAACTTATGCACATATAAAACTTAAACTCTTAAAAATGGGATTGTTTCGTCACTCTTGACAGCAGCTTTGAGGTTGGTTTGTTACGATGGGAAGCCTGCAATGATGTGCTCTTCCAGTGAAATATAGCTCAATCAGCGGCCACCCAGCAATCAACTTTTACTTGTCAGTTTTCATATACCCAATGATAGCTTTGGGTTGTTTTGCGATGTCTAATGTTCTGTGAAAATGGGCTTTTCATATTCTTTATTGCCCCCCCCCCCTCTCTCTCTCTCTCTCTCTCTCTCTTCTTTCTTTCTCTCGCTCTTTCTCTCTCTCTCTCTCTCTATCTCTCTTCTCACTCTCTCTTTCTCTCTCTCTCTCTCTCTCTCTCTCTCTCTCTCTCTCTCTCTCTCTCTCTCTCTCTCTCTCTCTCTCTCCTCCCTCTCTCTATCTTTTTTTTGTCTCATCGACAAAAAATGTGTCCACACTTCTGTGAAATAAAACTTAAGAAGGTGCGAAGAGGAATGGGGAGAATGAGTCGTGGAGTGTGTGGCGGGGGGTAGAGGCAATGAAATTTGACCCGTTTAAAACTGTATCATTTTCTGACCGCACCTTAGGGCACTCGGCGTTTATCGTGGGGATGGAGAAGCGGCGATCACCAGACTGGTAATTGTTTCCTCTAAATCTGCTGAGCTCTGAGGAACACTGAGCGCAGTTTTTCATCAGACAGAGAATGAGAAGGTAAGAGGACAATATGAGGAAAAGCAAAAAATGCTTTCAACCACAATTGTTTTTTTTATCACTTCACGAAACAAGTGTGGTGATTGTCTTCCACACAATATCATTATAAACTCAACTTGTGTCACATGTTCAAAGAAGAAATGCTGACTTTATGTTCAGCAAGTACAAAGCCTCCAACAGCATCTTTGTGCAGCAAAACGTAAAAAGTTGGGCCCAAAAAAATCTACATCGTACATTATACAGCAATTTTATTAGACACCTAAATGAGGTATTTAAACACTGAGTTCAAGAGACTGAGTCGAACTTAGAGCTACAATGCGACATTTTAGAGCTACGATGTGACATTTCACATTTCATGGAACTGTATAGTGCCACTTAGCAGTTTTTTTGACAACGATACTAGTGCAGCGTGTTCTACCGGAAACAAATTCCTTGTGTGTTCTACATACTTGGCAATAAAGGTGATTCTGATTCTGATTTCAGAGCTACAATGTGACATTATTTTCATGTGACGACAACAGCAACAAAAAACATGGGTAAAGTAGAATACTGCTGAGTCCACTTGGACCAATTTGTCTCCCTCACTTCTTTTAAAATAAACAATAAATGATTTTGCTAAATCTGAGCGCGGTCCCACTTTATTTTCATTACGGTAGGAGCTATCTGAGAGTTTTAGATAGTCTGCATGCAGGCTTTGAAAGTCTAAAATTTAGTGGTGTGGTATTGGCTCATTTTTCATATTCATTGTTGATGTGTCAGGGTGTCATAGCTATTCCATAGAGCTGTTAGATCAGTCCAAATGTATAAATCATCCAGGATCTGACACACTCATTTAATTTCGGGGGCCTGGTGCTGCAGTGCCGCTATTAATGAAAAATCCCCGCAGTTTGCTAAGTGGAACTGATCCACGTTTCTTTTTTTTTTTTTTTTTTTTGCTTTATTTCTATTAACATGGATATTTGGTATGATTTCCCTCAGTAGCCTGTTGGCAGCCAACCTGGCTGTCTGTCATTTATCATCATATGTTATGTTTGTCATCTGTTGAATTCTTTCAGTCACAAGCGCTGACAAAAATCACTTTGCATATTAAGAAAAAGGGGCAAATTCTCACGAGATGAGGGTGGGTGAACGTCTCACATTCTTCAAATCCAGCGGCGGTTCCAAACCCAAAGCCTGTGTTATTGTTTTCCATCTGTGAAATGAAGTAACAGGTACTTAATGTAGCAAAAACAATTTGTACAGCAGTTTTTTTTCCCCATCGAAAGTGTGCAGTGCGCTCTGAGGGCTCCCCTTATCTCAGCAAGGCTAATCCATTTTCGCACTGCGCTCTGGCGCTCTCATTTTACAGCTGAAGAGCTCTCCGGCTCCACGCTGGGCTTGAAATGGGACCCCAGTCACTGAGGCCCCTTGGAGTTTGCATAGGTAAGTGTGCAGAACAAATGCTGAAAAAGTCTTTAAAAAGTTAAAAGGGATGAGTTTGTCGTTTATTCTCACCTTCTCCGCAGGTCCTACCTGATCCTTTATATTTTCCCAGCT